>NC_054055.1:0-86124 GCF_017639655.2 Falco naumanni | reverse complement strand
CTGAAACGATCCCTTCCCCTCACGTGCCCTGCAGCTCTGGAGTCCTCATTTGAAATTTCAGGGGCAGAACTTATGAGCGGGGCTCCAACAGTCCAGCTGCTTGGGCATGCGGGACTGGCAGAAAGGCATCAGTCCAGTGTCCAGGGCCTTGTGCAGTTTGGTGCCTCACAGCACAAGGGTTGTATCGACATGATGAACATCCGACGTTAGGGGCAAACTCCATCTGCTCCTCTTCAGGAGAAGTTTAAAGTGGTTCCCAAAGTCAATAGGAGATCACTGTGTGCATATCTGAGGGGTCTTCACTAATCCATCTGCTAATTAAATAATAATTAAAAGCCTCTGCTGTCCGCATGCACTGCAATCATTACTTTTCATAATCTAGCTAAACGTGTAAGTCAGAGCCACCTGCTTCAATTTTTTTTTTGCTCCGCTGCTCAGCCATCGCTTGCTTCTGACTGCCTAGGCTCTTCACCAAGCAGAAAATTGGTTTAGCTGCATTCAATGGGTCCCCCTGTCGCTAAGTACCCACTACATGCTGTGAACTCCTTGATGCCTATCTTAAAGACCCTTGCCTATTACAAACTGAGAAAAAAGAGATGATTTCAGGATGATGTTCGGCAGTGGTCTGGAACAGCAATTGAACAAACTCCCAACGAAACCAAAGAAAATGGTCTATGCCGCCTTAAGGTTGCTACAGCAGGTGCTTACAATTAGAAAGCACTCAAAGAAACCCTGGGTGTGGGCCAACACTGTTTACTACGTATTGACACGCTCTTTCTTCAGCTAAACACGTCTGTTGGACCACTTGCATTGGTGCTTTCCCCAGCTTTGGAGAGAGAACAGAAACGGTGTGAGCAAGACAAGAGAGCCACGGGCACAGGGAGGCTCCCACCTGTGTGCAAAACACTGGCCCTTGGGTTGCTTTTAAGACTCAGCCCAGTCCTCACTGCCTGGAGCACATTTTCCAACAGAATTCAACTCCAGTTCAGATAAAAGCCTATGTTTTGGGCATTGTTTTGATGTGGTGTAAGGAGAGAGAGACACACACAGTAAAATTAGGCTATGGCTGGTTATCAGCCCAAAGAGGCTCCCTAGCACCAAAGTAGGGTTGGGTCCTCTGCTAAGCAGAGCAGAACTGCCAGTTGGACAACTCAAGCTCAAACTTCTCTGGAATAAGGCCCCACCTTTTTCCTGAATGAGTATTATTCCCTTGCCAAACTGCAGTTCTACTCAGACCTCAACATTCTGCCTGCAGGCTTCTCGGGAACAAACATAAGTATTATTTTTATAATGGGGAAAGTTCCTTTTTTCATGCTGCCCTAACTCAAAGCCAGCCAATGCAATTTTGCTCAAGCTTTCAAACAATAATGCCATCTCAGAAAATGTCTACAGATTGTATTTTTGAATGACTCCAAAACCTGGAAGCCTGTGTCTATGTTGCAGGAGAACAGACTGCCCAGTTACACGATTGCTTGAATGCTCCCAGATCATCCCATCACATGTAGGCTCTCAGCTTCAGCATTGAATTTAAAAGTGCAGCAGCTTTAGGCATCCCTGGAGGCCACAGTACAGGCAAGTACCTCAAGCAGAAATTCAGATCTTTGGTGCTGAAAACGGTCTCCTGGAAGTGCTCACCTGCCTCCATTCCCTAAAGATGGAGCCTAAAGCAACCATACTCCTAATGTAGGTACCACACCTAAGTGACTAACGGGTAACTGTTGGGCTCACGCTGACTGTGCAGCTCACCACCCGGGGAAGACGGGGGTCTCTTTGCCTGGGAGGGGTCCGTGTTACATGGCTCCCAGCAGCGAGCGGCAAGGTACAGGTGTCTGGCACTGCACTGAATGATGATGTGCACATATATATCTCCAGGGCGACCAGGCACGGCCAGAAGAAACTGACGCTCAGGCTGAACACAGGTAAACGAGCCCAGCGGTGGATCTGGAAAAAATCTACACCTAATCCTGCCCAAGCCTGAAGGTGCTTAAATTCCAGTAGTATATTCTTTTTCACCTGCAAGAGCCCCGGGTATCACTGCAAACCCCCAGCCGGCCTGATGGTGCAGGGGAGCTGGAAACACGAGGCACAGCTACGCCTGGCAGGACTTGGAGAGGACTCTGTTAAATAAAGTCCCCTGAGGTGTTCAGTTCAGTAGGCATTCTCAGGACAGATCTAACATGCGCCAACTGGATGAGAGTCATCTGAAAGCTCAGCTGCAGCAGCCGTTCTCACTGAAAACGTATCCAGAGGAGACACAGGAGGTATGCCCAAGCTTCCAGAATTCCTTCAGCAAGTTGTGAATGAGGCGTGAGATGAAAAATCTCTCCCCAGTGGACAACACACAGACAAAGCTCAGCATACACTGCCCTTCCCTTTTCTGTTTCCCTCTGCTTTAATCAAGGACACTCCACAGTCAGCTCGAATGAAAAAAAAAAACCCAAAAGGAAAAAAAAAAGCCCTTTACAAATGCCCATCAAGCCCAAAAGTGTCAAGACCATAGAAAAATGGATGGGGAAAACCCCTTGAGAAGGTATTTAAAATATTCAGTACATATTCAAAAATTTCCCTTTTTTTTAAGTTCACTGAAGCTCCCCCTAGCAAGATCAGCTCCTGCTTAGGGAAAAGTGTGAACTGTGGTTATTTGTTCAAAGGTAACCTTTCCCGCTAATATAAAAAAAATAACTGAACCAAGTATTTCAGAAGTTGTAAAGACTGTTTGAATCTGTGCTTCGGGTTTTGTTGGTTTCTTTCATCCTAGTTAACACTGAAAGTTTACTCTTGCCTCTTCCAGAAGTAGCCAAACAGGCAACCAGGGATATTCTCCAGACCTTGGGTCCTACTGCTGGTGACTGTCTGCCTGTTTTACAAAGTACTTGGAACACCAGGTTAACCCGGGACGGTACAAAATACGTGGGCATCAGGTGAACCAGGTCTGGACCTCAGAGCCCAGCTAGATTTCCCAGATCAGTGAATGGCTTTTGAAACAAGCACTACCTACAAGTCCTTCAGGGTTGTCTTAAAATTTGCTCATTTTGTCTCAGGTTTAGTGAATAAATAAGCTTCTCTAATTAGTGGCAACATTTCCTTTAATGTTCTCTATACCTGCTGAATGTAATCTAAATGCTGAGATAATGTTATTCTAACGCCTTCAGGAGCTGGCACCTCTGTAACAGGGACACTGACTGATCTGTGGTGAACAGCAGGAGTAGGCAAGCACTGTGAGAAAGCGAATCTCTTCCTTCATCCAACGCCTTTGGTTGACTAAATGCATGGATTGTTTTTGCATTTGGTCACAGGTATCAAGATCTCAGCTATACTTTCCATTCCAGCTGTAGCAGTCAGGGACTTGTACTTCTAAGTTTGTGCATCTGCTTTACTCCTAAAAACATCCTGAAAACCCCTCCATGAGAAATACTTCAGTCACAATTCTTCCTCTTCCAAGTTCCTGAACCTTGATTTTCAAATACATGGCATCAAATTACGATTCCCTCATCATAATAACTGTTGCAAAGAAATTACATGCTTTTCTCCCAAGAGCAAAGTTTCAACAACTGTGGAATAAATCTGGGCAAGTGGCTGGTGTAAAGGCAAAGTATCTTTCCAATGGTAGAAAATACTCATCGCACCTACCTGCCTGAAAAAGTGCTGTGTTGTTATAGCAAAGACATCAAAGCCACAGCTGGCCCTTTTAAGGTCACCTTGAATATTGCTTAATTGCTGGGACTGCTCATCACACTCTTCCTTCAGTCTCTGAATGAACGGCTTTTCAGCATCTCGACTCTCTCCCAGTTTGGGGGAGAATCCCCTCTTTGGGGTGGTTGGCCTTTGCTTGGGATGTCCTACAAAGGAGAGAAGAAAAGACCATCAGGGTCCCTTTATATGTATGGACATGACCTTCCTGTGTTTCTAAGGCCCTTGGGACTCAGCCCTATAAAAGAAAAAAAGGTCTGTAGCATTCACACAGATCTGTAATGACTTTCAAAAAAAGCAAGAGCACAGCGCAATGCGTTTCTGCAGGGGCCAAAGCTCAAACCTTTGTAACAGTCATCTCGCCGCAGGCTCTGAGCCTGAAGGTCTGCTATGAGCCGGGGAGAGCTCTCCTAAGAATGTCTTACTGAGAACTGAGGTTGTTAGAGGAAGGTTCCCTCTCACCTATGTTAGACATCAACAACAGAGGTCTGCATCTTGATGCGTGATGCTGGACCCCCCTTGGGTAACAGTGAGAGAAATGGGCACGTCCGGACTGAGATTCAGCTTATCCTGTTGTGGATGTGGGAAACAGTAGGATGATGTCTACACTCTACACATTATTTCTTTGGCCACCTCAACCCCAAGTCTGGTGACTTGACAGAGGTCCCAGATGGCCTTTGTAGATTTCCTTTTGCCTCCAAATAGGACAATGTGGGACTGGAGTTGTCCTTCCCTGAATGCAAACACAGCATGGGTTGCTTGCTATTGGGATTCGCGACTTCTTTTTCTCAGCAATACTGCAGTCTACCTTGCCAGTCCCCCTTGCTCTGCCCTTTGTAACACTTCTAAAGTTGCAGCACAAAACAGATCTGTACAGAAATGCCCCCAGGTGCCACACGGTGCTGGCTGTTACACCGCTGACCCTGCATGGCTGCTCTCTCTGCACCGTCGGTCACAGCAGCAGCGCTGTACGGTTTGCCCACAGAAATGGGCCCCGACCGACTCTGGCTCCTCTGACGTGCTCCAGGTTGGCTTGAAGCAAGTCTGATCCTGTATAAAGATGTGGAACCACTGGTGTAGCTTGTGTTCAGGATATCAGCTCAAACACGGTGTCATATTCACGTGAATGGCTCAGGAACTAAAGCTCGCTCACGATAAGCCACTTCGGGGAAGTGAGGCTTTTATCCTAATTTAAGTTCATATCCTGCCTGGGTCAGCTACTCCTTTCTCTGGAGATACTCGGGAGGATGAAGCAAGAAAGGGCAGTGTTCTGGTAGTGCCAGGTTGCTCAAGCCACTGCTTGGACCATCTGTTTTGTCTTTATCTTCTTAGCTTCCTGAGAACTCTCTGCAAACATCAGGCTGGGGCAACACCTTTGATTTAATGATTCTTGTTGCTACCCTTGTGTCTCCTCAGTTGTTGCTTTCTAGCTCATTCCTGAATACTGGCCAGGAATTCCTGGTTCACTTCTTGAGCTCCTCCCACTAGTATCAAGCTTTTAGCCGAGGAGCTCGAGTCAGTAAGAAAGAGGCAGAAAACAGCCAGACACCTCGTTCCCATGCGTTACTAGGAATGGAGGACATTGGTCTGGATAGATGAAAAACAAACACTGCTGTGCTGGCAGCAAGGGTTGGGTACGGAAGAATCTGGGAAAAAAGAAAAGGAAGAAAAAAAAAAAGAGTATCTTGTGGTCTTACAGTCTTGTAGCACGCAGTTCCTGCAAAACAACACAGGAACAATGTCTCCAACTAGTTGTCAGCAATGAAGGTAACAGGGGACAGTCTTCCACTGTGGATGCTACCTACCCCTTTCCCAAAACCCAGAAGAATCTTTCCACAGAGATGCATCTAACGGTATGAGTTAGAACCAATTTACGAAGCCGAGCATTGTTCCAGAGGTAATTTTGTTAGATGTGCTTTAGATATTTTAGATTTTTCAGACTGTGGCCTGGGTGTGCAAACAGACCCTTAGGGCAATTTTACTACATCAGGCAGGGAAGCAGCATAGCTTTTCCAGAACAATACACCAGGAGCATATTCCTACTTTTTTAGATCCCTGACTTGCGTGGAGCCACTGGGAGCATGTCTTCCAATTTGCTGGACTGTGTCCTGGCTCCAGGCTAAGCTTACAGGGAACTAGCTCCAGAGATGCTCCCTCATGACCCCAAGTATCTCGTGCTGCAACCACAGAGAGCCACAAGTGCAAAACAGCCTTTGACACAATTTGTGCCCATGACTGGCATTTGTAAGGAGGAATACCAGGTTTCCCAACATGTCAAAACTAACTTTACGATGTTGCAAGTCCTAAATACTACAACACGGGATGAGAGAGAGAGAGGACTTTCTGTCATTAAGAGAGTTCAACCAGCACAGCCATTGCCCTCTATCCATTTTCGTGTCAGTTAAAGCCTGTACACCTTTTTGTTCAGGAATGCTATTTTCTTACAGATTCTTCCATTCAGGTAAAGGGGCTCTTAGCTGGGCAGTAGGCAGTAGGTATTATCACAAAATAAGAGATTCATAGGAGCAACGGCCACAAATATCTGTCTTTCTAGTGTAAAAATCTTGGGCTGTTGAGGCAGCGTGGTGATGTTACAGCAAAAGGCATAGGGAGAAGTGTAAAGGGAAGCTCTTGAAATCAGTCCAGTTTTAATGAAAACAGAAACCCATCAGGTTGCTTTGCCTTATATCTTTCTAGCTTTCCTGTTCACTGGAACACTTGAAGCACACATCTCTGTGTTGTCCTCGTCAGTGTTATAAGCTGTCCTTGCAAATGAAATTGTGCTATTCTCCTCAGGGATGAATCTGAACTGCTCAGTTCGTTTGGGTCTGAAAAGCAGCTTACTAAGCTTACTCTGCCATTCGTGTCTCCCTTCTGTTGCTCTGCACAAAACAGGGTATGTATTAATGATGCTGGCCCTGATCCTGAATGTCCTTTTTGCTGATGGTGGGACCAGGGAGGAGACCTCGTGTATGCTGAAATAATCACCGAACCCCTTTGATCCACTTCAAAACTCCCAGGTCTTTTTTATCTACTTGTGTTTGAACTAGGAGACATGACAAGTATATACTCACAATTAACACAGTCCATGAGGATTTAGATGGGGAATGCAATTTATTTGCCCTTTAACTGTCCAATTTTGGACATTTTCATAAGGAAAATGAGAAAATTACTTTCAGAGGACTGATAACAAGCAATTTGTAGAGTGACAGATGTCAGAAACAGACGGCACCATCCTAAAATGGAGTGGATGCAGAGCACCTGCATCTATGTACACCTCTTCCTATACACATATTTCAGGAATGGGATTGCATCAATAGATAAAATAGATATCGCTATGAGACTCTGCATCTCAAAACTCCTTGCAAGTCTGCAGGAGGACTGACCAAAAGTCTAAAGATCAGATTCAAGGCTAAAAAAAATTTGCATGACAGTCAAAGACCAGCACTGATTTAAAAGAATTGTACGTGAGGAGGCCAGTAACAGAGGGAACACAACCTAAAGACAGCACTCTAAAGTTTTACAGCCTGTTTCATGGCCACGTGTAGGTGTGGCAGTTACCTGGAGGACACGTGCTCTCCTATCACAAAGAGTAAATGCCTCACAAGTTTGTGATCCAGATGGAGGAAAGGCTGTGCTACTGCCCCTTAGCCCCAGCTACACTCACGCCTTGTCCTGTTTAATGGCTGCTTTGATTGTTTTTTGGAATTGTTAAATAGGTGAAAACATTGTCTGTTTGTTATTTCTGTTATTGCTGTTGTCATTTCATAGAATGCTAAAGGCTACTCTCAAAAAATAAAGATGAGGTTTACCTTCCTATTTGATCCTTACAGTGATAAACAATTTTAGGTTGTCATAATTTCAGACAATCAAGCTTAAGAAATCCTAAATCAGTCTGTGCAGTGGGAGAGAGGGCACTTACTCAACCTGTCATGACAATGAAGCAACATTTGAGGACTTACGAATTGGATATGCCAAAAATTTCAGCCTTGAAACCATTAAGTGACCTGTGGAAATGCAGGCCTCCTTAGGACAACAGAAACACGCAGTACCAATACGCCTATGTTTCATTTTGCTTTCCAGTTCTAGTGGAAGCAAATCAGCTGTTCTGTAACATGCTGCTACCACCACAGTCAGTTCTGGTGCTTAAACTGGAGTCCCGCCGTTATAAATGCTGGTGAGCTGCTGGTCAGGCACTCTGCACAACAAATTTTTCTTTGGATCGCTCTTGGTGATCTCACCAGTTGCAAAACAGCCTAAAAATTGTATGATTCAGAAGACAGTGGTAAGTTCATGTTTTTACCCTAGTAGCTTCATGAGGAGAATTCTGAATCCTGTCGGTGCCTGGGAAGATTAAATTTAACCTCTCATTTTCTGGATTTTGTTGGGCGTGAAGGAGGAAGAAGAGTTTGAGTTTAGTAAACATGAAGAGACTCTTGATGAATGTTCTAGAGGCCAAAGAGCTGTTCTACATTTTTTTTACTTTACCATCAAATGAAGAAACATGGGGTTCTGCCCCCCATAATAGTAACAACTCAAGCATCATATAGCTGTAGAGATGACATTTGAAGTATTTAAGTAGAGTCTAAAAAATGAGGCAACAGAACAGGAGATAAACTGCAAGCACAAAGAAATCATTGGGACCATGCCCACGCATTTCAGAAGCGTTATCAGCCAAAGGCCAGCCTTAGAAAAGCCTTTAGGTACCTTATACATCTGTTGATGTACACTTAGGAAACATAAATAGAAAGAAATTCCCTTCATTTTAGTAAATAAGCAAAGGTATTCTTCAGAAATGCTAAACCCATGTGTTTGTACGCAATGTTGAGGGCTAAGCTGACAATGCCCCAATAGCACTCGGAAGGTTATTTCTATAGATAACCCCTTTTCCAGTCTTGCACAGAAACAGCCCAGGAAATTCAGCGCCTCTGCAAACAGTAAGAGTAGATCCCAGGCAATATACAGTATACTCTCATTCCAGGTATCTGAGGTGTCTTTTATTTCACTATACCTATCTGTTCTCTTGTTAGAGAAGAAAATTGTAATGATAAACATAAATGTTCCCGTGACCTTAAAGATGTAATAGCAACAACTCTTTGTTTTGACGGAGAGATGACTTCGCGGTTGTAACAAAGAAAACACAAGTCTGTTCAGCTCATGCGTTGGTATGATAAAGCCTGCTGTACTCAGAGCCGGCTTAATGAACCTTGGACACAATCAGTCCTCACTTAATAGCAGGTCTCCACTTAGTGTGTTGACAAGAGATGCAAAGTCAACAAGTTTAAATCTTCCCTGAGCAGTGGGTTTTGGTTCATAATTACCTGGTGAATGGAGCCTGGTGGTTGTTACCGCTGATCTCTTAGGGGATGAGACAACAGGCCTGTTAGCATCCCGACCTTTTTGTACTTCTTTCTTCACACCTTTAGGGGAAAAAAAAGAAAAAGGAAAAGGTAGAAAGAAACCCATTTTATACTTCTGTTTGCAACTGTGCAGAACTGTCACTAAGATACATACCGGAATGGCAAAATACCAGTATTTCACCCATGGGCTTTGCACAGAATGATACTACACAGTACTTCTGTGTTGGATGTCAGCCTGCCACCTCTGCAAGCATGACTGTGTGCATGTGGCTGAGCTGACATGCACAGCACTAAAGAAGGTCAGAAGGTGCCTTACACACTGTCTGGGTTCTCCAGCCACCTGCACGGTGACAAATGCCATTAAGGCACAAACAGCTACATAGGTAGCCCATCCTATCTGTTCTGAGCTCTGTGTTCTCTCTCTTTACCTTGCTGTGCATCCTCACCCTGGGCTGGAGGAGAAGCTGAGTAGGACTATGCAAAGCTGACTGAAGTTACCTGCAGGGCCCTGCTCTACCAGCTTCTTCCCCAGGTTAGGAAACTGCCTTTTCTGGTGGCCAGCTTTCCCAAGAGGGTCTCACACAGGCAAGAGACGAGCTTCTGCAGAACCAGAAGCAGGCCGGCTGTGTCCGGGCTGTGCTGGATGTGGCGTGCCAGACAGGAGAGGGGGTCTCTGCCTGTGCCCTAACTCAGCCAGGGCCAGAGAGGTGCAGCACAGGCGACGCACAGAACCGACAACACGCTGTGCAGGATACAACAGGGCCACATCATTTTCTTGATGTCCACAAGGCCGAACCAAAACCTGGTTCATGCTCATCTACGACCCAGGCACGTTCCAGGCTGTCTGCCCTCCCTCCTCTCCCCTCTGTGTGTGTAGCTCTCCACATCACTCTTGACCTCTGCATTTATCCTTTTTTTCTGCAGCCACTAATTCTTCCCACTGACAGCAGGATGCCCCAGAGCTCTTGGATTATGACCTCCAGAAACTTTGTGCTAGCCTTTCCTCTTCCTTTAGTTTTCCAGAGGGAGGCAACTGGGTGTCTGTTATTATCCCTCCCACGGCTGGAGCTCTCTGGTTAGGGGCTCAGGGTGGTCTGTCAGTTGTCCAGGCTCTGCAGCCACCGACTGCCTCTTGTACCAGGGAGATCCAGCTTCATCTGGAAGCCAGAGCGGCCACCCAAGCTCAGCCCACCCCTCTCACCCACCCACAACTCTCATCAAAATAGCTTTGGGGACCATGCTGAGTGCAGCAACACGAAAGACCGGCCCTGCTTGTTTGCCCATGGTGTGACAGTCAAGCCACGGGATTTCATGTGGAAAACACCGAGGAAGTAAGAAGAAAGAGCAAGGAAAAGCAAATCTCTGAGACGGTAAGGTATTTTTCTGTTTGCTTTCCTTTTTTATCGTTAGTGTTTGTTGGGGGTTGCATTTTAGTCTGCAGGACTGTGTCACAGCCCCTGGACACACAGGAGAAACAGACACTTAAGGCAAACAATGTTTGCCTCATTAACTTGCCCTTCTCTTGAGTAAGTTCACAGACGGCTTGTAAGAAAATGTCAACGTCCCACAGAATCTGCAGTATCTGAAGCAGGAAAACAAACTCCTCTTTTCTTGCTGGTGCTTAAAGAGAGTGACAGTCCAAAAACTAATGCTCTCTTCCATTTGGCTTAATGCATATGTGGTACGTCTATTTCAATAGTGGAGAAAAGTGATAATTTTATAGGGAGATCAAAGCTTCAGGCACACTTCCTGCATGACTAGTTTTCTGCTCTTTCCAAAGCCACAGCCAGTCACAGTTGCAGTATCAGATGCATCATTCACCCTTCCACTTCCGTCTGCATCGGGACTTGCAAGCAGTGAGCTGCAGACACAGCATCTGCCGTGCACCGAGCTTCATGTCTTCTAGCCCCACATCTCAGCATTCCCTTGCAGAGTTCTGCGAAGAACACGTGCACACCCACCAGCCCCGAGCCCAGCCATCTGCAGGAGGATAGCACAAGAGAAAGTCTAAGACCCTCTCTGACTCCCTTCCACCACTCAGAGGCAAATCACACCATCAGTCATCAGGGGCTGGTAAAGACTGAACTTTTCTTCATACCTTTACTTTGGTCCATCTCCATTTTCTCTGCTGTTTATAAATTTGACATGTTGAGGCTACTGCTCATTTGTGATTAATACCTTTCACAGTGAAGTGACTAAGAATATAAATTTCTTGTGTCTGCCACCTACTAGACTGTGCTTTACTACAGAGCAGGACATAGAACAAGTTTATGGTGCCATTTTATCACCAAGGACCAAGTGAAAGCAACCTGAGATGGGAGCTGTGAGAGAAAAGCAGAGCTTGTTTTATAAAGTATAGTTTATATTCTTACAGATTTGAGCATTACTTTTTCATGGCAATGAGGCTTTGGGTTTCTTGTGTTTCCAAATTAAAAATATGATGCACAAATGGGCCATACACCAAACTCCTCTGTAAATTTTGCTATGGCAAATGTCAAACAGGGACAATGGTAGGGAAAGTGTGTTTTCCTTTTGCTTTCAGGAGTAACAAGGGGCATATAAATACTTAACTACTTTTGGGTTTGGGACATTTTCAATAAGGAACACCTGGGGAACTAGTTCAGCTTCTTAACCTTAAGCACAAAGCAAGGAACAATTCCCCGGTTAGAGCTCAGGCAGAAGAAAACAGAGCAAAGAGGCAAAGCCGCCCAGCAAGCCCCATTGTTCCGCAGGGGGCAAGGTGAGGTCTGTGGAGAGCAGCAGGAGCCACAGGCAGGTGCAGGCAGCGGTGCCTGGCAGGGGCGGCTGCATGGGCGACATCGGCCCTGGAAGGTGGGAGATCAGCAGGGCGAAGGTGGAAATAGTATCTCAACAAGGACAGAGGAGTAGGATTAATAGCAAGAGTGGGAAATGAGGATAGCCACCCTCCTTCAGTTTACAGCATCAGGAGAGCTGCCAAGATCTGGTAGGGGCAGCAATGCAGCAACTGGGGAAGCGAGGAGGGGCTGCGTAGCAAGGGAAGAGCCAGTGCACCTGCTGGGAAGGGTACGGAGAGAGGGGCACATGCAGCCAGCAATTACTCAACTTCTCCTTCACAAGTAGAAGGGTCCTGGTGGCCTCTCTGTGGCCCTCATTAGCAGGGAGGGATTTGGGAAGCATGCAGCTAGCAAAAGAAAGGACAGTCTGCGGGAGCAAACCGTTCCCGTTCTGCTGAGCTCAGCAGCCCCAGGGAAATCTTAGTTGCTTCCAAAGCTTTCAGTGAGCAGGAGCGTGCTGCGGCTGGACTAGGGCTTCCAAACAGAAATGACCTTACGTGTTTAAAACCTGTGTCTCAGCCTGAACTTTCTTGGCCTCAATATACAGCTGACGGGTCTTTTTGTAACTTTGCTGACTGGGATATCATCAGTCAGGCACAACATCTGCTGTCGCTTAAGAAGAGAAGCTGTTCCAAGTGTCCTGAGGGGAGCAGACCATAAGAAATGGCTGCACGGTGTCTAACCCTGTGTCCTGTTGCCAGTCGTGGCCACCAGCAGGTGCCTGGGGATGCAAAGCCTCCAGTGACACCTCCTGGTATGCACTCTTGCCACGAATGTGCAGCTTATGGACCTCTCCAGAGGGATTCAGGAAAATCTTTGCATTTAATAGCTCGACAGGATTTCCTGTCCAGGCTTTTACACAGTGTCCTCTTGAGATCGTGTAAATGGCCATCATTCATAGCATCCTACAGCAAGGCTTCCCACCAGTTTAACTACATATTGTATAAAGATTCACCCTGTCTTGTTCAGTGTGAACTTGCTTCCTGCGAGCTTCATTGGCTGAACCCTAATTGTCCCACAGGGAAAGAAAATAAACAATAAACTTCTCTGGCTATTTATGGTTTTATATGCCTCTGTCACATATTGGAGCTTTTCTGGGCTGAAGAGTCCTGGTCTGCACAGTCTTCCTTCACATGGAAGATACTCCATACCCGTGATCTTTGCTGTTCTCCTATGAGCTTTTTCCCACTCTGTCTTTATGAGATGAGGCAAATAAAGCAACACATTTAATAACTGGGTGCAAAATACATTTAAACAGTTACTCAGTTTTGTTAGCAGCTTCTGCAGTCCTTGACAGTTGCTCCATCCTGAATAACTTCATATTATTTGTAAAGATTGATACCTCATCTGTCATTGATACCTACTCCTAAGTTGCTCATGAAGGTGAAAAACAGCCTTCTGACCATTTACTGAATGTTTACCCTTATCTTCTGTTCCCTGTCTTTTACCCAGTTATTTAACCATGCAACTGCCTTCCTCCTTGTAATGTCTGAATTTCCTTAAGAGCCTTTGGTGAAGGACCTTGCCAAAAGCCTTCTGGAAAACCAGCAGTCAAGCCCCTATCAATATGCTTGTCAGCTCCTAGAACCTGCAGGTTGGTGAGACAGGACTGCTCATCACAAAAGCCACAAGACTCTGGCTCAGTATCTGATATAATGGTCCAAATCCGCATTAGATACAAATTAAACTTCTAAGATAACACCAAAAAATCCCAGACATTTGATGTGCGGAAGGAAGAAGACAGAAACAGGGCAGTCAGTAATACTATTGGAGAAGTGCTTCAGCAGAGATGGTGAAAAATTATGGAGGATTAAGAAATATTTCAGATGGAAATAGAAGTAGCAGTGATGAAATTTAACTTGGAGCAAGTAAACACACATTAGCCTAAAATAATCCCATACTTCAATTACTGAGCACAATTACTGTGCTCTGAGTAGGCAGAACCTCTCCCTAGGAGCAAACATAAATAGCAATATCGATTTCTGCCCAGCCTCCACCAGAAATTACAGAAAATACAGATAACACATTTTTTAAATGAGCAGAGGAAAATCAAACATATGACATCTTTATATTCTTCAATGCTACTGTTGTATTTGAAATGCTTTGCTAAAGCAAAGATTTTAAGACACAGGGACTAGCTGAAATGGTAGCAGGAAAAATAAGCTTTAGAGTTCCTTTTACTGTAACATTTGGCAGTGCGAATGGAGAGAAAGAAAAGGAAAGAAGAGGCATGTTTTACAATTATTGGGAAATATATTTAACATGTGTAAGTAAACTGTGGGATTCACTGCTGCAGGAGGCAAAATGTCTGTGATGACCTTGAATGATTAAATGACTGTTGCCAGGTAGGGCCTGGCGGCCGGAAGATCTCGCGCTGTACGGAAACACAGGGCCCCCCCCCTCCAGATAGCCAACAGCTTTTGATTTATGATGTAAGCAGACGGAAGTGACATTGTAAACCTAGGCTATATAGTGTCAAGTCGTTCAGCAATAAACGCCATTTGCCATCCACCACATTGGTGTCTGTGAGCTGATGGACCGAGCGGCCAGGGGGTTGGCCGCCGTGCCGTTCCTGAACCAGGTCACCGCGCGCCTGTAAAAAGGCAACAAGTGGTGCCGAAACCCGGGAAAATCACCTGGAGTCGGGTGAACGGCGGCCGGAGCGGCAGGACCAGCCCGGCGGGGAGGACGCTCCCGGACCAGTCAAGAGGATGGAAGCTCTTGCGAAGGTCGTATTACAACTGCATAAGCAGTGGGGTATTGACTGTAAGCCCAAAGATTTTACTCTCGCAGTTGCGAGACTTTTGGAGCTTGGGGTCATTGACCAGCCGGTGGATATACTCCACCCAGATGTGTGGGACAAATGTTCCCGCGCTTTATGCGATGAAACGATGTCTACTGGTAGTGGGAAAAATCTGAAAGCGTGGGGGAAAGTCGTCCAGGCTCTCCAAAAAGCTAGACATGAGCAGGAGACCTGGAAAGCTGCCAGGGATTGTCTGTTAACCACCCCACGGGTGGGAATTGGGGCGGCTACGCAAACCTCACGCCCCCCGGCTGAGGAGGGTTCTGCCGACCCTCAAAGCCGACAGAAAAGTGACGCGCCCACTCAGCGTCCGAAAGACTCTAACATCTTCAGCTCGCCCACAGACTCCTCGGCGAACTCCTTATGGGGCAAACTGGCTGCAGAGGCCAGGGATGCTGAGGCGAAAGCCGAGGCTGAAAATACACGGATTGAACCACCACCATATATGCCCCAAGATGGCGCCGAGCAGCAAGAAGAAGGGCGGTGCGAGACCGCCCCCTGCGGGAGCAGGGGGGGAGCGCAAGAGTTAACAAGCGCACACAAAGGGGAGGGGGAGGAGAATGGGAAAGAAAAGAGTGATTGGCATGACCAAAAAAGGGAAAAGATCACGAGCGAGGGGCGGAAAGCTAATCACAATGACCCGCCCCAAAACCGTCCTTATAAGGCAGGCACCTCCCCGAGCGGAAGGCAGGGCGGGCAAAAAGGGAAAGAGCCGCCCGATTACACAAGAAAGGGGAGGGGCCGAAGCCCGACCACATACCACCAACACCCGGAAGAGAGCAGTCAGTCGGACTCTGACTCCGACTCAGACTCTGCATGGGAGACTTGGCTTGCAAATACAAAGACCAAAATATCACCACTCACGGAAAAAGAAAAACATAAGGGGACAGAAATTCCCCTCACTGATTGGAGAAAAATACAAATTGCATGTGCCGATTGGGCCCCAACAGACACACTAGCATTCCCGGTCCGAGTGACGGACGGGGGACAGAGGGTTCACTCGCCCTTAAACCCTAAGGATATACAAGCGATTGTTAAAGCAATAGCAGACAAAGGACTCAATTCGGCCATGGTCTCCACCCTCATAGATGGAGTTTTTGGGGGAGATGATTTGCTCCCGTTCGATATAAAACAGACCTGTAGATTGATTTTTGACGGGGCAGGGATGATTGTGTTTAAACAAGAATGGGAAGAGCACTGTGCGAGGCAGTTAGCCCGAGTAACCGGAGCGGATCATCCGCTACACGGCTCCAGTCTACAGCGGTTGATGGGTACAGACCCAACAATGATTACCCCCCAAGCACAAGCCCAGGGCCTGCGGGCCCAGGAAGTTATGACAACCACCCGTGCAGCTAGAGAGGCTATTCGCACAACCTCTAGAGTTATTGCCAAGCCATCGCCATGGTCCACAATAAAACAAAAAGAAAGTGAGAGTTTTACACAGTTTGTAGATCGCCTCCAAGCAGCAGTCGATTCCTCGACCCTGCCCCCAGAGGCAAAAGGCCCAGTTGTCGCAGACTGTTTGCGGCAACAGTCTAATCTAAAAACCAAGGAAATCCTGCGATCACTGCCACCTGGGTCAAGTCTTGCAGACATGATTAAACATGTAGTGAGCGAGGAACACCTAGCCCCAATCCAAGTAGCCGTTCGTGCATTGGCTAACGTGATGGTATGCCCCAAATGTGGCCAACCAGGCCATGCGATGATTAATTGCCCCCAATCAGGAGACCCGTCAACAGCACTCCTCCCGCAAAACCGATCTAAAGGACCATGTTGGGCCTGTGGAAAGAGAGGGCACCTTGCGAAGGAATGCAGACTTAAAAAGCAGGGAAACGGGAAGGGGAGGGGGCCCCTGGGCCGCACACAGCCCTCTCCCACTTGGGATGTCAGGCGGCCCCACTACACCAACCCCAGACAGGGGGGGTCACTCCCGAACCCGTTGCCCCCGCAGGAAGCAACCAACTTTATGGCCCAGCCAACGACCCCACAAACCTGGCCTCCGTCCCAGGGACAGCAGGGACCGCCCGGTGGGAGCGGGACCCCTGGGTGGCCCTGGCAGTAAGGTGTGACAACCCACCAGTGGTGTGGGGGATTTGTTCCCTCCACAATTCCATAAATGGTATCACCATCAGTATCCCCTTTTTGATTGACACCGGAGCAGATGTTACAGTCATTCCTGAAACGAGCTGGCCCCCACCTTGGAAATTGGAAGATGCCTCCACGGTGGGCGGAGTCGGGGGATTAACCCGAGCTCGAAAAAGTGCTCACTTGGTAGCAATCACGCTCCACACAGAAAAGGGACCAGAAAAGACCATTACCCTCTTCCCATACGTCATGTCAGGAGTCCCACCCCTGTTGGGAAGGGACGCCCTAGCCTTATTAAAAGTCAGAGTGACAAATTTACAGTAAGGGCCACTGCCGTACACCCACTTCCGCCGATCAGACTGACATGGAAATCGTCCGACCCAGTCTGGGTTGAGCAGTGGCCCTTGTCAAAGCCTCGAATGGATGCCCTTCTTGAGTTAGTTGACCGCGAACTGCAACGAGGTCATATAGAGCCTTCCACTAGTCCATGGAACACCCCAGTCTTTGTAATACCCAAACGAGCAGGCGAGGGGTTTCGTCTCCTCCACGACCTGCGCGAGGTAAACAAAAAAATCCAACCAATGGGTCCCGTTCAAACACTGTTGCCCATGAACTCCATGGTTCCGGAGGGACAACCTTGTGCTGTCCTTGATATTAAAGACTGTTTTTTCTCAATACCTCTGCATGAGGCGGACAAAGAGCGGTTTGCTTTTTCTGTAGTGTTTCCAAACAGCCAACGCCCCAACTTGCGCTTCCAGTGGAAAGTGCTGCCCCAAGGAATGATCAATTCACCCACTATCTGTCAAATCACAGTAGATCGAGCACTGGCACCGGTACGGCGCAGTGACCCGACTGCGACTATCATTCAATATATGGATGATATCCTGATTGCCGCACCATCAGGCAAACAGGTAGACCACCTGGTGACAATAATTTCAGAAACCCTCGAGACAAACGGGTTTGAAATCGCGAGTGCAAAAATCAAAAGAGGACCCTGTGTCAGTTTCTTGGGAATGGGAATCACAAGTTCTTATATAACACCTCCTCAAATAAAAATCAGTCGAACCGTTAAAACACTCCATGATGTACAACAGTTAGTGGGGTCTTTGCAATGGCTCCGCAATGTTGTCCTGATCCCTCCCGAAATCATGGCCCCCCTGTACGATCTCTTGAAAGGGAAACACCCATGGGAACAAAAAGCTCTGACGACAGAGGCAGTAAACTCTCTCGACTTTATCGAACAACAGGTGTCATCAAACACGCTCGCCAGGTGGAACCCAGCCATGCCACTCGATCTGTATGTGCACTTCACGGAAGGGGGGGGAGTAGGAGCGCTGGCCCAAGGCCCTCCTGAAAAAGCTCAGCCAATACAATGGGTAGTCCTGGGAAAAACGTCACGCGCTTTCTCCCCAGGAGTCGAGTGCCTTGGTAACCTCATCATGAAAGGCAGGAAACTCGCCCTAAGGCATCTGGGCATTGAGCCAGCCAGAATATACCTACCCTTTCGCAAACAGCTCCCAACACAATCAGTGGCAATGTCAGAATATCTAGCCATAGCCCTCGCCGGATTTGGGGGGGAAGTCCGGTATGCCACAAAGCCCCCCTGGACTCAAATGCTAGCTATTGTCGACATCGACCTCCCGCAGAAAATCATGGACCGGCCCCAACAGGGACCAACGGTCTTCACAGACGCATCCTCAGCAACCTCAACCGCGGCAGCAGTATGGCAGTCAGGAGGAGAATGGCATTGTGTCAAAATGACCGATCGTGCGATCTCCGTCCAACAGCTGGAAGCAGCAGCTGTAGTGCTGGCATGCGGTCTGTTCCCAACAGAACATCTCAACATAGTAACTGATTCAATGTTTGTGGCCAAGCTTTGCTTAGCCATGTCAGGGCCCGGCGTGTCAACATCCACAATAGCTCTGATGCTAGAAGAAGCACTTTTTTCCCGAAAGGGCACTGTATCGGTCATCCATGTCAATAGCCATGACCCAATCAAAGGGTTCTTCCAAATCGGCAACGACAAAGCAGATGCCGCTGCAAAAGGGGTGTGGACACTGAAAGATGCCCGCCAATTACATGAGTCCCTTCACATTGGAGCTAAAGCGTTAGCAAAGAGATGTGGGATCTCGACCACTGACGCGAAACATATAGTAGCTACATGCCCCCACTGTCAAAAAGCACCATTGTGGTCTAGCGGAGTCAACCCCAGAGGTCTTAAAGCCTCCGAGGTGTGGCAGACAGATTTTACGCTCTGCCAATTGCTAAAACCTCGAGCATGGCTAGCAGTAACTGTAGACACATATAGCGGGGTGATCGCAGCGACCCAACACCTTAAGACCAACGCTAAGGCAACCATCCAACATTGGCTAACAGCCATGGCGTGGCTTGGCATCCCTAATCAAATCAAAACAGACAACGGCCCGAATTTTGTGTCTAAATCAGTCCAGGCATTCGCTCTGAAATGGGGTATCACTCTGACACACGGTATCCCGTATAATAGTACAGGACAAGCCATAGTCGAACGGGCAAATCAAACTCTGAAATCTAAATTAGAGGTATTAGCAAAAGCAGAAGGTTTTACCAACGTCATTCCCTCAAGGGACCAGGCACGCTTATTAGCAACAGCCCTGTTAGCTTTAAACCAGTTCTCCAGGGGAGACGAGGTGAATAGTCCTGCCCAGAAGCACTGGGCCACTCGAGCGCTAGAAGAGGGCCCATACGTCATGATCAGAAATGAGCTAGGAGAGTGGGAACAAGGGTGGAAATTAGTTCTGACAGGGCGAGGGTATGCTGCGGTCAGAAAAGATAGCAGAATCAGATGGTGTCCACTTAAATCTATTAAGCCAGACCTTCAGAATAAAACTAATGAAAACCGTGAGTTTTTATCTGCAGGACCGGATCATCGGACACCCCCGTAACCAGTATACCCTGGTGCCAAGAGAGGACGACGAGTCGGCAAGCGGCCTATCCGCATCTGAGAGCTCTGCACCGGCGGAGTCCAGACAACGGCGAAACAGCTCCCACAAGGCGGGGCTGCGATGCTTTTGTGTGATCTCAATTTTGGGGTTCATAATGCCGTCTAGCGGCTTGTATGAACATCAGCCGTGGGAATGGGTACTGGCAAGATGGGAAGACCAAAAGATACTGCAAAGGGTAGTTACCCCGGGATCCCCTAGTTTTGAAGTACATCTCTGTGATCTAATCCTCTCAACCCCCTGTTTGAACACTATAATGTACTATATGTGTCCCAGCTCTAACCCCGGCAAATCCTACTGTAATGTCCCTTATCAGTATTACTGTTCTCGCTGGGGCTGTGAAACCATTGCATCTGGCTGGAAGGTAGCGAAACCAGACCCGTTTCTTAAGACCAGTTGGGGACCAATAGGTTGCACCCCTAGGAGACCAAGTGGGATGGGAAGGACAGTGTGCCGAGGGAAGTGTGACTGCCAATATATTTTCTTAAACGTAACCAATGAAAACGACATAGGATGGACCATCGGCAAAACTTGGGGTGTTAGATACTGGCTACCCGGCACAGATAGGGGAGGACTGTTTTTTATCAAAAAACAGGAAGTAAAAAGCGGGACAGCAATTGGCCCCAACGTTGTGATCAAAAGCGATAACCAGCAAAGAAAAGAAAACTTGCAGACTGCCATGCCTGCTCCAGCCGATCCCTTACTAACCAAGCAGATAGTTCCCTTGAGCCAGCCTAACATGAACTCTCAACAGTTACCCGACAAGTCATTTTTTAGCGTGTTAGACGCCACCTTTCGGTCGCTAAATCAGTCAAACCCAGATCTCATGAACTCCTGTTGGTTATGTTATGATGTCTATCCCCCTTTTTACGAGGGCATTGCCCTTGATGCTTCCTTTGACCATTCATCAGACAGCAATCCAACCCAGTGTAGGTGGGATACACCATGGAAAGGAGTTACCTTGAACCAAGTCAGGGGCCAGGGCGTATGTATTGGTAATGTTGCCCTAGCAAGGTGGGATAGTGCTGTCTGCGCGAGAACCGTTGCGGTTGACAAGACCCATAAATGGGCGATCCCATCCGCACCCGGAATGTGGATCTGCCATCGATCAGGAGTAACCCCCTGTGTGTCCCTCAAAATCTTTGACGATTCTGCTGATTTTTGTGTACAGATTCTGGTTGTTCCTAGGATCCTGTACCATCCAGAAGAAGAAATATACCGCTACTGGGGAGAAGCCGATAGCAGGCTTCAAAAAAGAGAAGTACTGACAGCTGTAACAATAGCAACGCTGCTTGGTTTAGGAGCAGCCGGCACGGCCACGGGAGTGACCTCCCTAGTGACCCAACGACAAGGCCTGTCTCAACTGCAAGCTGCCATCGATGAAGACCTACAAAGAATCGAGAAATCCATTACCTTTTTGGAACAGTCCCTCTCCTCGCTATCAGAGGTTGTTTTGCAGAACAGGCGAGGATTAGACCTCCTGTTTATGCAACAAGGAGGCCTTTGTGCCGCCTTGAAAGAGGAATGTTGCTTCTATGCGGACCACACCGGAGTAGTTAGGGACTCGATGGCCAAATTAAGAGAGAGATTGGCTCAAAGAAAAAGAGACAGGGAAGCCCAACAAGGGTGGTTTGAATCATGGTTTAACCAATCTCCGTGGCTAGCCACCCTGATATCCACCTTGGTAGGTCCGATTGCAATAATCCTGCTGACACTGATCTTCGGACCCTGTATATTAAACAAGCTAGTGTCCTTTGTCCAGAGCCGGCTAGAAAGGGTCAACATCATGTTTGTAGAACACCAACAACTGCTTTAAAAAGGTACTTGATCAGTATTTTCCCCGATTTTCCCTGACTCTCCCAAGTATCCCAAGCTACACTCCATTACCCCCAGTCGCTTCCTAAGTGCCAATTGCTCAGTGTGCCTTATCTTTATGCTCTTTTTTAGAAATATTTTTACTAGTTTAGCCTGTTTAGTTAAGCATAGAGGGGGGGGAAATGTTGCCAGGTAGGGCCTGGCGGCCGGAAGATCTCGCGCTGTACGGAAACACAGGGCCCCCCCCCTCCAGATAGCCAACAGCTTTTGATTTATGATGTAAGCAGACGGAAGTGACATTGTAAACCTAGGCTATATAGTGTCAAGTCGTTCAGCAATAAACGCCATTTGCCATCCACCACATTGGTGTCTGTGAGCTGATGGACCGAGCGGCCAGGGGGTTGGCCGCCGTGCCGTTCCTGAACCAGGTCACCGCGCGCCTGTAAAAAGGCAACAATGACACACCCCAAAATATCGTGAAGGAAATCATATGGGCAAGGCCACAAACAGGAGTCAGAAAAAGATATTCCACATTAATCTGTAATATTAGAGAACTGACTAACAACAATAGGAATTATTGGTCCTTGAGGAACTTTTCACTGGATGGATCAGAACATGGTGTGTGGGGGGGTGATTTTCCTTTTGAAGATTGCAAAGTAATAAATATGAAATGTAAAAAAGTTTCTATTTTTCAAATGCTAACTTAACCCCCCCTAAATTACAGAAGCAGCTAAGCCAAGCAATGTGTGATCAGCCAGCTAGCTGTCTGCAGTATTTATGGGTGTCATGGGAATAACAGTAAATGTCAGAACTGAATGTATGCTGTCATGGCCACTAATGCAAAGTCACAGCAACTTAATTCTTCTGGTCTTCTTGTTAGTGATACAAGGCTTAAAATGGTTTTAAATGCATTTAGAGAGTTCTTTGTTAAAAACTTTATGAATGTCCAAATGCTGGCATGTTCAAAAGATTTTTGGAATAACTTATTATGCTAAACTGTCTGAGAATGGCTACGCATCATTGTAAGTATCAGCCTGGCTTATTCATCTCCCAGACACGGTGAATTTGGACAATGAAGCCAAATCCAGAATTCTCATTTTGTTGTACCTGCCCTGACTTCAGTGGAGGACCTTCCTGAGCATGATCACAGCACTAACCGAATACAGGAACTTAAGAGCACATTCTGCGCGACACACACACACCCCCCACCCCACATCCCTCAAAATAGAAAATCAGACAAAATTCCTGACAATGTGTGCAGAAGTCCAGATTTGGTCATTCTACAACCCTGGTGAAGAGTGAGCTACCAACTCTTCCTTGAAGATGATCTGTTGCAGAATGGCTGTGTGATCACGGCCATGACTCCCTTAAAGATCTTTGTGAAACAAAGTTAGCGTAAGTTAGCTGAAGCAGGCCTTGCAGCTGTGCTGAGGCATGCTGATAAGGAAGCTGAGAAAAGCACTGACCTTGTGCCTAATGTTGTAAATAACTTTGAGGAATTCGCGTAGACAAGAGAGAAAAAAATATATGTAGCTAGCTATCCGCAGAAACCGCAAGTAGGAGGACGTATGAAAATGTAACCCTTTAGAGCTTAGCCAATTAGCAGATGACTAGTAGGCATAATTAACTAGAACTGTATATAAGACATAATCGCGCCTTAATAAATCGAAGCTTGCTTTATCACTCACATTGAGTCGGCTCTTGCTTCCCCTCGCTCGTCACAATGATCATACTCTGATCTTATAGTCATTGATACATGAGAGTTTCAAAGATGTGTAAAGAGAACAATGAATTTCACTGCAACAATGATGTAGCCAGGAGATAGCTTTTAAGGGCCAGATTATGAGAGTATGTAACAAAGCCACTGACTTCCCTATTGTCATATTTTGTTTGTCATTTTACATATTGTCCTATTACAAGAATGGTAATTTTTCATTTCTGTGATTGGTTTGTGAGGAACAAAACTTTGGGTTTATCTTGCCTGAGGTAGTTCAGATATTTACCCACCTGGATCTGAAATATCTATGCTCTTACGATCCAGCCACTTGTCCTACATCTTGGGAACACTTCAAAATTTTTCCAAAGTATGTCAAAAAAGATGATCTGTGTGAATGAATAATTACAAGAAACAGTCATGTAAGGCTTGTCCTACCCTTAAAACTTTTTGTATCAGAAGATGCTTATCTAGCCAAACTGCTTTGCAACTCAGGCTGACCAGAGCACACCCGTTGCTACCGTAGCTCAGCTGACAGATAGGATCTTATGAAGCTGCATTAGCTTGGTGGATTAGGACCACCAACCAAATTCCTGCGCTCTGCACCCCAAAATCACGATAGTAGTACATTAATTTTTGGGAGCATGAATTTATAGAGCACTCGTCTTGATAAACATCAAAGTCATCAACCCTCTTTCCTCCACAGACAATGGAGTAGAGCCCTGTGCTGGGAGCCCTCACCAGCATCTTCTGGTTCTCAAATGCTGACTTAGGGGGGCTGCCTGTCCTTGGAGCGAGTGTGCCCTGGGCTTGGGGGGTGTCACCTCGGTACCCTTCCTGCCCCCCCCCCCTACCCCCACAGACTGCTCACCCATCAGACCCCAATTCACAGCACAGAAGGGTGCTGTCTGCATCCTGCTGACCCCACACCAGGGAACAGCAGGGAGTGAAATGAAACCGGTTTTATAGAGGGTGCAATTAAAGGAAGCAAGAAGTTCATCATCCCCCTTTAACAGGTGGTGAGTTTACGTAAGCTGCTCTGATGACAGAACTGCTGTGCAGTTGGATAGCCACAGACTTCTGAACTTTGTGGAAGATAGGTCTTTGGTTTACATTTTGGTCACAAAGGATTTTTCTTCCCACTGAAAAAACACCCCAGTAACTTATAATAGTATTTAAATGCAGTCGTTTTAGTACTGGTGAACACTCCGCAACAGACTGACAGCATGATAGTCTTAACAGGTCTATCTTGTAGAAATCTTTCTAATTTCTCAGAATATATTTTACAGTATTTCTTAGTGTAATACTATTATCTTCAACCTCAGCTTTTAAAAAGGTTTTGGGGGAAAAAAAATCCTGCAACAAAATTAGAAAATTCTAACATGTTTTATGGCAACAGTTTTAAATGAAACTGTTTCAGCATTGAAAATCCATTAGAAGTGGGACAAAACCTCCCAGCATAAAGACGACTATCTAGGGATTCAATTACTGAAACTCCTTGCAATCAACTTATTTCAGTGGAATATTCTTTTTTCAAGCTTACAAGAAAAAAAAACATTCTTGAAACGAATCAGAGACATCAACATCAAAGTTTCTCTGCATCACAAAGCAATAAGGCAATTTAATACGGTATTAACACATGAAACAGAGGTTAACTATGCTTCTCAAAGATCACTTAAAACAGAACTGAGAAAAATGGGCTGATGATATGTTCTTAGGCTTCTGTTCTAAAACTGTCATGTTCCATAGCTTCAGATGAGTCAGCTGAGTAGGAAAGTTGGTTGTCTTGTACTGTGCTTGTGCTTCCGGACCTAATCCCATCCCTAATTAAAAATAGAGATTATTTGCCAAAATGTGTCAGATCTGAAAACAGTTTTGAGTTTAATCTTATCTGACTTATTAGCAAAGCATCTAGGTCCTTCTTTCCTTCCTAACTAAGATGAAATGGATAGAAATACTCAATGTTTACTTACGTTGATCCAGAACAAATTAAAATGTAGTAGTATGAGACTCTGTCTTAGCTGTGTTACAAGAGGTCTGGAGCTCAAAGATTTGTATTGCTATACATTCAATAAGAAAATAATACCCATCCTTCTGTACTAGCTAATTATTTCTTTAGCTAGAAAAAAAATGTAAGAAAAATCACTTTTCTTCCAAAATGTTAATTCTCTAGGGAATGTTTCTCAACGGTTCTTTGTTATCTTCCTAACAAAACTGAAAATAATTACAGCAACACTTCTTACCACTCACAAATCTAACATGCATATAATCATGGTAAGAACAGTTATTTTCCAGCTTTGTATTATATATGTACATTCCTCTTGTGCATTTAGAGGTGGACATTTTCAGCCCAGGAAGGGTGACTGTACATAGCATGTCTGGCCTTCTGCAAATTACAGGCTTGATAACGTAAACTGGTCACTTCCTCAACTAACTGGTAGCTGAACAAAAGCACACATTGATTTACATTTTCCAAGTGATGAAAAATCCTGAGTCGCTGGGTGTCCCGGTCCCGTGGTCCCGGTCTCGGTCCCGAGCCGCCGGGGTCCCAGTCCCGGTCCCGAGCCACGTGGGTCCCGGTCCCGAGCCGCGGGGGTCCCGGTCCCAGTTTCGAGCGTCGAGGGTCCGGTCCCGGGAGTCCCGGTCCCGGGAGTCCCGGTCCCGGTCCCTGGTCCGAGCCACAGGGGTCCCAGTCCCGGGGGTCTGGGTCCCGGTCCCTGGTCCGAGCCGCAGGGGTCTCGGTTCCGAGGATCCCGGTCCCGGTCCCGAGCTGAGGGGTGTCCCGGTCCCCGGGGTCCGGTTCGGTCCCGAGCCGCCGGGGTCCAGGTCCCTAACCGCGGGGGTCACGGCTCCCAGTGGTCCCGGTCCCAGTCCTGAGCTGCGAGAATGCCGGTCCCGGTCCCGGTTTCGGTCCGAGCCGCGAGGGTCCCAGTCCCGGTCTCGGTCCAAGCCGTGGGGGTCCCAGTCCAGGTTTCGAGCTTCGAGGGTCACGGTCCTGGGAGTCCCGGTCCCGGTCCCTGGTCCAAGGTGCAGGGGTCCGCTCCCGTGGTCTTGGCCCCAGTCCCGGTTCGAGCCGCGGGGGCATCCCGGTCTCGATCCCCAGCCGCGGGGGTCCCGGTCCCGGGGTCTTGGCCCCAGTCCCGGTCCGAGCCGCGGGGGGATCCCGGTCTCGATCCCCAGCCGTGGGGGTCCCGGTCCCGGGGTCTTGGCCCCAGTCCCGGTCCGAGCCGCGGGGGTCTCGGTTCCGAGGATCCCGGTCCCGGTCCCGATCCGCGGTGGTCCGGGTCCACAGAGTCCCGGTCGCGGTCCCGAGCCGCGGGGGTCCCGGTCCCCGGGGTCCGGAGGTCCCGGTCCCGAGCCGCGGGGGTCCCGGTCACAGGGGTCCCGGTCGCGGTCCCGAGCCACGGGGGTCCAGGGTCCCGGTGGTCTAGGTCCCAGTCCTGAGCTGCGAGAATGCCGGTCCTGGTCCCGGTCTCGGTCCGAGCCGCGGGGGTCCCAGTCCCGGTTCCGAGCCGCGGGGGTCCCGGTGCCGGGAGTCCCGGTCCCGGTCCCTGGTCCGAGCCGCAGGGGTCTCGGTTCCGAGGATCCCGGTCGCGGTCCCGAGCAGCGAGGGTCCCGGTCCCCGGGGCCCCGGTCGCGGTCCCGAGCCGCGGGGGTCCCGATCCAGAGCCGCGGGGGTCACGTGTCCCAGCGGTCCAGGTCCCAGTCCTGAGCTGCAAGAATGCCGGTCCTGGTCCGAGCCGCGGGGGTCCCAGTCCCGGGGGTCTGGGTCCCGGTCCCTGCTCCGAGCCACGGGGGTCTCGGTTCCGAGGATCCCGGTCACGGTCCCAAGCCGCGGGGGTCTCGGTTACAGGGGTCCCTGTCCCGAGCCACGTGGGTCCCTGTTCCGAGCCGCGGGGGGTCCTGGTCCCCGGGGTCCAGAGGTCCCCGTCCCGCGCCGCGGGGGTCCCGGTCCCTGGGGTCCCGGTCCGGGTCCGAGCCGCGGTGGTCCCAGTCCCCAGGGTCCCGTTTCGGTCCCGAGCCGCGGGGGTCACGGGTCCCAGTGGTCCAGGTCCCAGTCCTGAGCTGCGAGAATCCCGGTCCCAGTCCCGGTCCCGGTCCGAGCTGCGGGGGTCCCAGTCCCGGCGGTCCGGGTCCCGCTCTTGATCCCCAGCCGCGGGGGGTCCCGGTCCCGGTCCCTGGTCCGAGGCGCAGGGGTCCGGTCCCGGGGTCTTGGCCCCAGTCCCAGTCCGAGCCGCGGGGGGATCCCGGTCTCGATCCCCAGCCGTGGGGGTCCCGGTCCCGGGGTCTTGGCCCCAGTCCCGGTCCGAGCCGCGGGGGTCTCGGTTCCGAGGATCCCGGTCCCGGTCCCGATCCGCGGTGGTCCGGGTCCACAGAGTCCCGGTCGCGGTCCCGAGCCGCGGGGGTCCCGGTCACAGGGGTCCCGGTCGCGGTCCCGAGCCACGGGGGTCCCGGGTCCCGGTGGTCTAGGTCCCAGTCCTGAGCTGCGAGAATGCCGGTCCTGGTCCCGGTCTCGGTCCGAGCCGCGGGGGTCCCAGTCCCGGTTCCGAGCCGCGGGGGTCCCGGTGCCGGGAGTCCCGGTCCCGGTCCCTGGTCCGAGCCGCAGGGGTCTCGGTTCCGAGGATCCCGGTCGCGGTCCCGAGCAGCGAGGGTCCCGGTCCCCGGGGCCCCGGTCGCGGTCCCGAGCCGCGGGGGTCCCGATCCAGAGCCGCGGGGGTCACGGGTCCCAGCGGTCCAGGTCCCAGTCCTGAGCTGCGAGAATGCCGGTCCTGGTCCGAGCCGCGGGGGTCCCAGTCCCGGGGGTCTGGGTCCCGGTCCCTGCTCCGAGCCACGGGGGTCTCGGTTCCGAGGATCCCGGTCACGGTCCCAAGCCGCGGGGGTCTCGGTTACAGGGGTCCCTGTCCCGAGCCACGTGGGTCCCCGTCCCGCGCCGCGGGGGTCCCGGTCCCTGGGGTCCCGGTCCGGGTCCGAGCCGCGGTGGTCCCAGTCCCCAGGGTCCCGTTTCGGTCCCGAGCCGTGGGGGTCACGGGTCCCAGTGGTCCAGGTCCCAGTCCTGAGCTGCGAGAATCCCGGTCCCAGTCCCGGTCCCGGTTCGAGCTGCGGGGGTCCCAGTCCCGGCGGTCCGGGTCCCGGTCTTGATCCCCAGCCGCGGGGGTCCCGGTCCCGGTCCCTGGTCCGAGGCGCAGGGGTCCGGTCCCGGGGTCTTGGCCCCAGTCCCAGTCCGAGCCGCGGGGGGATCCCGGTCTCGATCCCCAGCCGTGGGGGTCCCGGTCCCGGGGTCTTGGCCCCAGTCCCGGTCCGAGCCGCGGGGGTCTCGGTTCCGAGGATCCCGGTCCCGGTCCCGATCCGCGGTCGTCCGGGTCCCCGGGGTCCGGAGGTCCCGGTCCCGAGCCTCGGGGGTCCCGGTCACAGGGGTCCCGGTCGCGGTCCCGAGCCACGGGGGTCCCGGGTCCCGGTGGTCTAGGGTCCCAGTCCTGAGCTGCGAGAATGCCGGTCCTGGTCCCGGTCTCGGTCCGAGCCGCGGGGGTCCCAGTCCCGGTTCCGAGCCGCGGGGGTCCCGGTGCCGGGAGTCCCGGTCCCGGTCCCTGGTCCGAGCCGCAGGGGTCTCGGTTCCGTGGATCCCGGTCGCGGTCCCGAGCAGCGAGGGTCCCGGTCCCCGGGGCCCCGGTCGCGGTCCCGAGCCGCGGGGGTCCCGATCCAGAGCCGCGGGGGTCACGGGTCCCAGCGGTCCAGGTCCCAGTCCTGAGCTGCGAGAATGCCGGTCCTGGTCCGAGCCGCGGGGGTCCCAGCCCCGGGGGTCTGGGTCCCGGTCCCTGCTCCGAGCCACGGGGGTCTCGGTTCCGAGGATCCCGGTCACGGTCCCAAGCCGCGGGGGTCTCGGTTACAGGGGTCCCTGTCCCGAGCCACGTGGGTCCCTGTTCCGAGCCGCGGGGGGTCCTGGTCCCCGGGGTCCAGAGGTCCCCGTCCCGCGCCGCGGGGGTCCCGGTCCCTGGGGTCCCGGTCCGGGTCCGAGCCGCGGTGGTCCCAGTCCCCAGGGTCCCGTTTCGGTCCCGAGCCGCGGGGGTCACGGGTCCAAGTGGTCCAGGTCCCAGTCCTGAGCTGCGAGAATCCCGGTCCCAGTCCCGGTCCCGGTCCGAGCTGCGGGGGTCCCAGTCCCGGCGGTCCGGGTCCCGCTCTTGATCCCCAGCCGCGGGGGTCCCGGTCCCGGTCCCTGGTCCGAGGCGCAGGGGTCCGGTCCCGGGGTCTTGGCCCCAGTCCCAGTCCGAGCCGCGGGGGGATCCCGGTCTCGATCCCCAGCCGTGGGGGTCCCGGTCCCGGGGTCTTGGCCCCAGTCCCGGTCCGAGCCGCGGGGGTCTCGGTTCCGAGGATCCCGGTCCCGGTCCCGATCCGCGGTGGTCCGGGTCCACAGAGTCCCGGTCGCGGTCCCGAGCCGCGGGGGTCCCGGTCCCCGGGGTCCGGAGGTCCCGGTCCCGAGCCTCGGGGGTCCCGGTCACAGGGGTCCCGGTCGCGGTCCCGAGCCACGGGGGTCCCGGGTCCCGGTGGTCTAGGTCCCAGTCCTGAGCTGCGAGAATGCCGGTCCTGGTCCCGGTCTCGGTCCGAGCCGCGGGGGTCCCAGTCCCGGTTCCGAGCCGCGGGGGTCCCGGTGCCGGGAGTCCCGGTCCCGGTCCCTGGTCCGAGCCGCAGGGGTCTCGGCTCCGAGGATCCCGGTCGCGGTCCCGAGCAGCGAGGGTCCCGGTCCCCGGGGCCCCGGTCGCGGTCCCGAGCCGCGGGGGTCCCGATCCAGAGCCGCGGGGGTCACGGGTCCCAGCGGTCCAGGTCCCAGTCCTGAGCTGCGAGAATGCCGGTCCTGGTCCGAGCCGCGGGGGTCCCAGTCCCGGGGGTCTAGGTCCCGGTCCCTGCTCCGAGCCACGGGGGTCTCGGTTCCGAGGATCCCGGTCACGGTCCCAAGCCGCGGGGGTCTCGGTTACAGGGGTCCCTGTCCCGAGCCACGTGGGTCCCTGTTCCGAGCCGCGGGGGGTCCTGGTCCCCGGGGTCCAGAGGTCCCCGTCCCGCGCCGCGGGGGTCCCGGTTCCTGGGGTCCCGGTCCGGGTCCGAGCCGCGGTGGTCCCAGTCCCCAGGGTCCCGTTTCGGTCCCGAGCCGCGGGGGTCACGGGTCCCAGTGGTCTAGGTCCCAGTCCTGAGCTGCGAGAATCCCGGTCCCCGTCCCGGTCCCGGTCCGAGCTGCGGGGGTCCCAGTCCCGGGGGTCCGGGTCCTGCTCTTGATCCCCAGCCGCGGGGGTCCCGGTCCCGGTCCCTGGTCCGAGGCGCAGGGGTCCGGTCCCGGGGTCTTGGCCCCAGTCCCAGTCCGAGCCGCGGGGGGATCCCGGTCTCGATCCCCAGCCGTGGGGGTCCCGGTCCCGGGGTCTTGGCCCCAGTCCCGGTCCGAGCCGCGGGGGTCTCGGTTCCGAGGATCCCGGTCCCGGTCCCGATCCGCGGTGGTCCGGGTCCACAGAGTCCCGGTCGCGGTCCCGAGCCGCGGGGGTCCCGGTCACAGGGGTCCCGGTCGCGGTCCCGAGCCACGGGGGTCCCGGGTCCCGGTGGTCTAGGTCCCAGTCCTGAGCTGCGAGAATGCCGGTCCTGGTCCCGGTCTCGGTCTGAGCCGCGGGGGTCCCAGTCCCGGTTGCGAGCCGCGGGGGTCCCGGTGCCGGGAGTCCCGGTCCCGGTCCCTGGTCCGAGCCGCAGGGGTCTCGGTTCCGAGGATCCCGGTCGCGGTCCCGAGCAGCGAGGGTCCCGGTCCCCGGGGCCCCGGTCGCGGTCCCGAGCCGCGGGGGTCCCGATCCAGAGCCACGGGGGTCACGGGTCCCAGCGGTCCAGGTCCCAGTCCTGAGCTGCGAGAATGCCGGTCCTGGTCCGAGCCGCGGGGGTCCCAGTCCCGGGGGTCTGGGTCGCGGTCCCTGCTCCGAGCCACGGGGGTCTCGGTTCCGAGGATCCCGGTCACGGTCCCAAGCCGCGGGGGTCTCGGTTACAGGGGTCCCTGTCCCGAGCCACGTGGGTCCCTGTTCCGAGCCGCGGGGGGTCCTGGTCCCCGGGGTCCAGAGGTCCCCGTCCCGCGCCGCGGGGGTCCCGGTCCCTGGGGTCCCGGTCCGGGTCCGAGCCGCGGTGGTCCCAGTCCCCAGGGTCCCGGTTTCGGTCCCGAGCCGTGGGGGTCACGGGTCCCAGTGGTCCAGGTCCCAGTCCTGAGCTGCGAGAATCCCGGTCCCAGTCCCGGTCCCGGTCCGAGCTGCGGGGGTCCCAGTCCCGGCGGTCCGGGTCCCGCTCTTGATCCCCAGCCGCGGGGGTCCCGGTCCCGGTCCCTGGTCCGAGGCGCAGGGGTCCGGTCCCGGGGTCTTGGCCCCAGTCCCAGTCCGAGCCGCGGGGGGGTCCCGGTCTCGATCCCCAGCCGTGGGGGTCCCGGTCCCGGGGTCTTGGCCCCAGTCCCGGTCCGAGCCGCGGGGGTCTCGGTTCCGAGGATCCCGGTCCCGGTCCCGATCCGCGGTGGTCCGGGTCCACAGAGTCCCGGTCGCGGTCCCGAGCCGCGGGGGTCCCAGTCCCCGGGGTCCGGAGGTCCCGGTCCCGAGCCTCGGGGGTCCCGGTCACAGGGGTCCCGGTCGCGGTCCCGAGCCACGGGGGTCCCGGGTCCCGGTGGTCTAGGTCCCAGTCCTGAGCTGCGAGAATGCCGGTCCTGGTCCCGGTCTCGGTCCGAGCCGCGGGGGTGCCAGTCCCGGTTCCGAGCCGCGGGGGTCCCGGTGCCGGGAGTCCCGGTCCCGGTCCCTGGTCCGAGCCGCAGGGGTCTCGGTTCCGAGGATCCCGGTCGCGGTCCCGAGCAGCGAGGGTCCCGGTCCCTGGGGCCCCGGTCGCGGTCCCGAGCCGCGGGGGTCCCGATCCAGAGCCGCGGGGGTCACGGGTCCCAGTGGTCCAGGTCCCAGTCGTGAGCTGCGAGAATCCCGGTCCCAGTCCCGGTCCCGGTCCGAGCTGCGCGGGGCCCAGTCCCGGCGGTCCGGGTCCCGCTCTTGATCCCCAGCCGCGGGGGTCCCAGTCCCGGTCCCTGGTCCGAGGCGCAGGGGTCCGGTCCCGGGGTCTTGGCCCCAGTCCCAGTCCGAGCCGCGGGGGGATCCCGGTCTCGATCCCCAGCCGTGGGGGTCCCGGTCCCGGGGTCTTGGCCCCAGTCCCGGTCCGAGCCGCGGGGGTCTCGGTTCCGAGGATCCCGGTCGCGGTCCCGAGCAGCGAGGGTCCCGGTCCCCGGGGCCCCGGTCACGGTCCCGAGCCGCGGGGGTCCCGGTCACAGGGGTCCCGGTCGCGGTCCCGAGCCACGGGGGTCCCGGGTCCCGGTGGTCTAGGTCCCAGTCCTGAGCTGCGAGAATGCCGGTCCTGGTCCCGGTCTCGGTCCGAGCCGCGGGGGTCCCAGTCCCGGTTCCGAGCCGCGGGGGTCCCGGTGCCGGGAGTCCCGGTCCCGGTCCCTGGTCCGAGCCGCAGGGGTCTCGGTTCCGAGGATCCCGGTCGCGGTCCCGAGCAGCGAGGGTCCCGGTCCCCGGGGCCCCGGTCGCGGTCCCGAGCCGCGGGGGTCCCGATCCAGAGCCGCGGGGGTCACGTGTCCCAGCGGTCCAGGTCCCAGTCCTGAGCTGCAAGAATGCCGGTCCTGGTCCGAGCCGCGGGGGTCCCAGTCCCGGGGGTCTGGGTCCCGGTCCCTGCTCCGAGCCACGGGGGTCTCGGTTCCGAGGATCCCGGTCACGGTCCCAAGCCGCGGGGGTCTCGGTTACAGGGGTCCCTGTCCCGAGCCACGTGGGTCCCTGTTCCGAGCCGCGGGGGGTCCTGGTCCCCGGGGTCCAGAGGTCCCCGTCCCGCGCCGCGGGGGTCCCGGTCCCTGGGGTCCCGGTCCGGGTCCGAGCCGCGGTGGTCCCAGTCCCCAGGGTCCCGTTTCGGTCCCGAGCCGCGGGGGTCACGGGTCCCAGTGGTCCAGGTCCCAGTCCTGAGCTGCGAGAATCCCGGTCCCAGTCCCGGTCCCGGTCCGAGCTGCGGGGGTCCCAGTCCCGGCGGTCCGGGTCCCGGTCTTGATCCCCAGCCGCGGGGGTCCCGGTCCCGGTCCCTGGTCCGAGGCGCAGGGGTCCGGTCCCGGGGTCTTGGCCCCAGTCCCAGTCCGAGCCACGGGGGGATCCCGGTCTCGATCCCCAGCCGTGGGGGTCCCGGTCCCGGGGTCTTGGCCCCAGTCCCGGTCCAAGCCGCGGGGGTCTCGGTTCCGAGGATCCCGGTCCCGGTCCCGAGCAGCGGTGGTCCGGGTCCACAGAGTCCCGGTCGCGGTCCCGAGCCGCGGGGGTCCCGGTCACAGGGGTCCCGGTCGCGGTCCCGAGCCACGGGGGTCCCGGGTCCCGGTGGTCTAGGTCCCAGTCCTGAGCTGCGAGAATGCCGGTCCTGGTCCCGGTCTCGGTCCGAGCCGCGGGGGTCCCAGTCCCGGTTCCGAGCCGCGGGGGTCCCGGTGCCGGGAGTCCCGGTCCCGGTCCCTGGTCCGAGCCGCAGGGGTCTCGGTTCCGAGGATCCCGGTCGCGGTCCCGAGCAGCGAGGGTCCCGGTCCCCGGGGCCCCGGTCGCGGTCCCGAGCCGCGGGGGTCCCGATCCAGAGCCGCGGGGGTCACGGGTCCCAGCGGTCCAGGTCCCAGTCCTGAGCTGCGAGAATGCCGGTCCTGGTCCGAGCCGCGGGGGTCCCAGTCCCGGGGGTCTAGGTCCCGGTCCCTGCTCCGAGCCACGGGGGTCTCGGTTCCGAGGATCCCGGTCACGGTCCCAAGCCGCGGGGGTCTCGGTTACAGGGGTCCCTGTCCCGAGCCACGTGGGTCCCTGTTCCGAGCCGCGGGGGGTCCTGGTCCCTGGGGTCCAGAGGTCCCCGTCCCGCGCCGCGGGGGTCCCGGTCCCTGGGGTCCCGGTCCGGGTCCGAGCCGCGGTGGTCCCAGTCCCCAGGGTCCCGGTTTCGGTCCCGAGCCGCGGGGGTCACGGGTCCCAGTGGTCCAGGTCCCAGTCCTGAGCTGCGAGAATCCCGGTCCCAGTCCCGGTCCCGGTCCGAGCTGCGGGGGTCCCAGTCCCGGCGGTCCGGGTCCCGCTCTTGATCCCCAGCCGCGGGGGTCCCGGTCCCGGTCCCTGGTCCGAGGCGCAGGGGTCCGGTCCCGGGGTCTTGGCCCCAGTCCCAGTCCGAGCCGCGGGGGGATCCCGGTCTCGATCCCCAGCCGTGGGGGTCCCGGTCCCGGGGTCTTGGCCCCAGTCCCGGTCCGAGCCGCGGGGGTCTCGGTTCCGAGGATCCCGGTCCCGGTCCCGATCCGCGGTGGTCCGGGTCCACAGAGTCCCGGTCGCGGTCCCGAGCCGCGGGGGTCCCGGTCACAGGGGTCCCGGTCGCGGTCCCGAGCCACGGGGGTCCCGGGTCCCGGTGGTCTAGGTCCCAGTCCTGAGCTGCGAGAATGCCGGTCCTGGTCCCGGTCTCGGTCCGAGCCACGGGGGTCCCAGTCCCGGTTCCGAGCCGCGGGGGTCCCGGTGCCGGGAGTCCCGGTCCCAGTCCCTGGTCCGAGCCGCAGGGGTCTCGGTTCCGAGGATCCCGGTCGCGGTCCCGAGCAGCGAGGGTCCCGGTCCCCGGGGCCCCGGTCGCGGTCCCGAGCCGCGGGGGTCCCGATCCAGAGCCGCGGGGGTCACGGGTCCCAGCGGTCCAGGTCCCAGTCCTGAGCTGCGAGAATGCCGGTCCTGGTCCGAGCCGCGGGGGTCCCAGTCCCGGGGGTCTGGGTCCCGGTCCCTGCTCCGAGCCACGGGGGTCTCGGTTCCGAGGATCCCGGTCACGGTCCCAAGCCGCGGGGGTCTCGGTTACAGGGGTCCCTGTCCCGAGCCACGTGGGTCCCTGTTCCGAGCCGCGGGGGGTCCTGGTCCCCGGGGTCCAGAGGTCCCCGTCCCGCGCCGCGGGGGTCCCGCTCCCTGGGGTCCCGGTCCGGGTCCGAGCCGCGGTGGTCCCAGTCCCCAGGGTCCCGTTTCGGTCCCGAGCCGCGGGGGTCACGGGTCCCAGTGGTCCAGGTCCCAGTCCTGAGCTGCGAGAATCCCGGTCCCAGTCCCGGTCCCGGTCCGAGCTGCGGGGGTCCCAGTCCCGGGGGTCCGGGTCCCGCTCTTGATCCCCAGCCGCGGGGGGTCCCGGTCCCGGTCCCTGGTCCGAGGCGCAGGGGTCCGGTCCCGGGGTCTTGGCCCCAGTCCCAGTCCGAGCCGCGGGGGGATCCCGGTCTCGATCCCCAGCCGTGGGGGTCCCGGTCCCGGGGTCTTGGCCCCAGTCCCGGTCCGAGCCGCGGGGGTCTCGGTTCCGAGGATCCCGGTCCCGGTCCCGATCCGCGGTGGTCCGGGTCCACAGAGTCCCGGTCGCGGTCCCGAGCCGCGGGGGTCCCGGTCACAGGGGTCCCGGTCGCGGTCCCGAGCCACGGGGGTCCCGGGTCCCGGTGGTCTAGGTCCCAGTCCTGAGCTGCGAGAATGCCGGTCCTGGTCCCGGTCTCGGTCCGAGCCGCGGGGGTCCCAGTCCCGGTTCCGAGCCGCGGGGGTCCCGGTGCCGGGAGTCCCGGTCCCGGTCCCTGGTCCGAGCCGCAGGGGTCTCGGTTCCGAGGATCCCGGTCGCGGTCCCGAGCAGCGAGGGTCCCGGTCCCCGGGGCCCCGGTCGCGGTCCCGAGCCGCGGGGGTCCCGATCCAGAGCCGCGGGGGTCACGGGTCCCAGCGGTCCAGGTCCCAGTCCTGAGCTGCGAGAATGCCGGTCCTGGTCCGAGCCGCGGGGGTCCCAGTCCCGGGGGTCTGGGTCCCGGTCCCTGCTCCGAGCCACGGGGGTCTCGGTTCCGAGGATCCCGGTCACGGTCCCAAGCCGCGGGGGTCTCGGTTACAGGGGTCCCTGTCCCGAGCCACGTGGGTCCCCGTCCCGCGCCGCGGGGGTCCCGGTCCCTGGGGTCCCGGTCCGGGTCCGAGCCGCGGTGGTCCCAGTCCCCAGGGTCCCGTTTCGGTCCCGAGCCGCGGGGGTCACGGGTCCCAGTGGTCCAGGTCCCAGTCCTGAGCTGCGAGAATCCCGGTCCCAGTCCCGGTCCCGGTCCGAGCTGCGGGGGTCCCAGTCCCGGCGGTCCGGGTCCCGCTCTTGATCCCCAGCCGCGGGGGTCCCGGTCCCGGTCCCTGGTCCGAGGCGCAGGGGTCCGGTCCCGGGGTCTTGGCCCCAGTCCCAGTCCGAGCCGCGGGGGGATCCCGGTCTCGATCCCCAGCCGTGGGGGTCCCGGTCCCGGGGTCTTGGCCCCAGTCCCGGTCCGAGCCGCGGGGGTCTCGGTTCCGAGGATCCCGGTCGCGGTCCCGAGCAGCGAGGGTCCCGGTCCCCGGGGCCCCGGTCGCGGTCCCGAGCCGCGGGGGTCCCGGTCACAGGGGTCCCGGTCGCGGTCCCGAGCCACGGGGGTCCCGGGTCCCGGTGGTCTAGGTCCCAGTCCTGAGCTGCGAGAATGCCGGTCCTGGTCCTGGTCTCGGTCCGAGCCGCGGGGGTCCCAGTCCCGGTTCCGAGCCGCGGGGGTCCCGGTGCCGGGAGTCCCGGTCCCGGTCCCTGGTCCGAGCCGCAGGGGTCTCGGTTCCGAGGATCCCGGTCGCGGTCCCGAGCAGCGAGGGTCCCGGTCCCCGGGGTCCCGGTCGCGGTCCCGAGCCGCGGGGGTCCCGATCCAGAGCCGCGGGGGTCACGGGTCCCAGCGGTCCAGGTCCCAGTCCTGAGCTGCGAGAATGCCGGTCCTGGTCCGAGCCGCGGGGGTCCCAGTCCCGGGGGTCTGGGTCGCGGTCCCTGCTCCGAGCCACGGGGGTCTCGGTTCCGAGGATCCCGGTCACGGTCCCAAGCCGCGGGGGTCTCGGTTACAGGGGTCCCTGTCCCGAGCCACGTGGGTCCCTGTTCCGAGCCGCGGGGGGTCCTGGTCCCCGGGGTCCAGAGGTCCCCTTCCCGCGCCGCGGGGGTCCCGGTCCCTGGGGTCCCGGTCCGGGTCCGAGCCGCGGTGGTCCCAGTCCCCAGGGTCCCGTTTCGGTCCCGAGCCGCGGGGGTCACGGGTCCCAGTGGTCCAGGTCCCAGTCCTGAGCTGCGAGAATCCCGGTCCCAGTCCCGGTCCCGGTCCGAGCTGCGGGGGTCCCAGTCCCGGCGGTCCGGGTCCCGCTCTTGATCCCCAGCCGCGGGGGTCCCGGTCCCGGTCCCTGGTCCGAGGCGCAGGGGTCCGGTCCCGGGGTCTTGGCCCCAGTCCCAGTCCGAGCCGCGGGGGGATCCCGGTCTCGATCCCCAGCCGTGGGGGTCCCGGTCCCGGGGTCTTGGCCCCAGTCCCGGTCCGAGCCGCGGGGGTCTCGGTTCCGAGGATCCCGGTCCCGGTCCCGATCCGCGGTGGTCCGGGTCCACAGAGTCCCGGTCGCGGTCCCGAGCCGCGGGGGTCCCGGTCACAGGGGTCCCGGTCGCGGTCCCGAGCCACGGGGGTCCCGGGTCCCGGTGGTCTAGGTCCCAGTCCTGAGCTGCGAGAATGCCGGTCCTGGTCCCGGTCTCGGTCCGAGCCGCGGGGGTCCCAGTCCCGGTTCCGAGCCGCGGGGGTCCCGGTGCCGGGAGTCCCGGTCCCGGTCCCTGGTCCGAGCCGCAGGGGTCTCGGTTCCGAGGATCCCGGTCGCGGTCCCGAGCAGCGAGGGTCCCGGTCCCCGGGGCCCCGGTCGCGGTCCCGAGCCGCGGGGGTCCCGATCCAGAGCCGCGGGGGTCACGGGTCCCAGCGGTCCAGGTCCCAGTCCTGAGCTGCGAGAATGCCGGTCCTGGTCCAAGCCGCGGGGGTCCCAGTCCCGGGGGTCTGGGTCCCGGTCCCTGCTCCGAGCCACGGGGGTCTCGGTTCCGAGGATCCCGGTCACGGTCCCAAGCCGCAGGGGGTCTCGGTTACAGGGGTCCCTGTCCCGAGCCACGTGGGTCCCCGTCCCGCGCCGCGGGGGTCCCGGTCCCTGGGGTCCCGGTCCGGGTCCGAGCCGCGGTGGTCCCAGTCCCCAGGGTCCCGTTTCGGTCCCGAGCCGCGGGGGTCACGGGTCCCAGTGGTCCAGGTCCCAGTCCTGAGCTGCGAGAATCCCGGTCCCAGTCCCGGTCCCGGTCCGAGCTGCGGGGGTCCCAGTCCCGGCGGTCCGGGTCCCGCTCTTGATCCCCAGCCGCGGGGGTCCCGGTCCCGGTCCCTGGTCCGAGGCGCAGGGGTCCGGTCCCGGGGTCTTGGCCCCAGTCCCAGTCCGAGCCGCGGGGGGATCCCGGTCTCGATCCCCAGCCGTGGGGGTCCCGGTCCCGGGGTCTTGGCCCCAGTCCCGGTCCGAGCCGCGGGGGTCTCGGTTCCGAGGATCCCGGTCCCGGTCCCGATCCGCGGTCGTCCGGGTCCACAGAGTCCCGGTCGCGGTCCCGAGCCGCAGGGGTCCCGATCCAGAGCCGCGGGGGTCACGGGTCCCAGCGGTCCAGGTCCCAGTCCTGAGCTGCGAGAATGCCGGTCCTGGTCCGAGCCGCGGGGGTCCCAGTCCCGGGGGTCTGGGTCCCGGTCCCTGCTCCGAGCCACGGGGGTCTCGGTTCCGAGGATCCCGGTCACGGTCCCAAGCCGCGGGGGTCTCGGTTACAGGGGTCCCTGTCCCGAGCCACGTGGGTCCCTGTTCCGAGCCGCGGGGGGTCCTGGTCCCCGGGGTCCAGAGGTCCCCGTCCCGCGCCGCGGCGGTCCCGGTCCCTGGGGTCCCGGTCCGGGTCCGAGCCGCGGTGGTCCCAGTCCCCAGGGTCCCGTTTCGGTCCCGAGCCGCGGGGGTCACGGGTCCCAGTGGTCCAGGTCCCAGTCCTGAGCTGCGAGAATCCCGGTCCCAGTCCCGGTCCCGGTCCGAGCTGCGGGGGTCCCAGTCCCGGCGGTCCGGGTCCCGCTCTTGATCCCCAGCCGCGGGGGTCCCGGTCCCGGTCCCTGGTCCGAGGCGCAGGGGTCCGGTCCCGGGGTCTTGGCCCCAGTCCCAGTCCGAGCCGCGGGGGGATCCCGGTCTCGATCCCCAGCCGTGGGGGTCCCGGTCCCGGGGTCTTGGCCCCAGTCCCGGTCCGAGCCGCGGGGGTCTCGGTTCCGAGGATCCCGGTCCCGGTCCCGATCCGCGGTCGTCCGGGTCCACAGAGTCCCGGTCGCGGTCCCGAGCCGCGGGGGTCCCGGTCACAGGGGTCCCGGTCGCGGTCCCGAGCCACGGGGGTCCCGGGTCCCGGTGGTCTAGGTCCCAGTCCTGAGCTGCGAGAATGCCGGTCCTGGTCCCGGTCTCGGTCCGAGCCGCGGGGGTCCCAGTCCCGGTTCCGAGCCGCGGGGGTCCCGGTGCCGGGAGTCCCGGTCCCGGTCCCTGGTCCGAGCCGCAAGGGTCTCGGTTCCGAGGATCCCGGTCGCGGTCCCGAGCCGCGGGGGTCCCGATCCAGAGCCGCGGGGGTCACGGGTCCCAGCGGTCCAGGTCCCAGTCCTGAGCTGCGAGAATGCCGGTCCTGGTCCGAGCCGCGGGGGTCCCAGTCCCGGGGGTCTGGGTCCCGGTCCCTGCTCCGAGCCACGGGGGTCTCGGTTCCGAGGATCCCGGTCGCGGTCCCGAGCAGCGAGGGTCCCGGTCCCCGGGGCCCCGGTCGCGGTCCCGAGCCGCGGGGGTCCCGGTCACAGGGGTCCCGGTCGCGGTCCCGAGCCACGGGGGTCCCGGGTCCCGGTGGTCTAGGTCCCAGTCCTGAGCTGCGAGAATGCCGGTCCTGGTCCCGGTCTCGGTCCGAGCCACGGGGGTCCCAGTCCCGGTTCCGAGCCGCGGGGGTCCCGGTGCCGGGAGTCCCGGTCCCGGTCCCTGGTCCGAGCCGCAGGGGTCTCGGTTCCGAGGATCCCGGTCGCGGTCCCGAGCAGCGAGGGTCCCGGTCCCCGGGGCCCCGGTCGCGGTCCCGAGCCGCGGGGGTCCCGGTCACAGGGGTCCCGGTCGCGGTCCCGAGCCACGGGGGTCCCGGGTCCCGGTGGTCTAGGTCCCAGTCCTGAGCTGCGAGAATGCCGGTCCTGGTCCCGGTCTCGGTCCGAGCCGCGGGGGTCCCAGTCCCGGTTCCGAGCCGCGGGGGTCCCGGTGCCGGGAGTCCCGGTCCCGGTCCCTGGTCCGAGCCGCAGGGGTCTCGGTTCCGAGGATCCCGGTCGCGGTCCCGAGCAGCGAGGGTCCCGGTCCCCGGGGCCCCGGTCGCGGTCCCGAGCCGCGGGGGTCCCGATCCAGAGCCGCGGGGGTCACGGGTCCCAGCGGTCCAGGTCCCAGTCCTGAGCTGCGAGAATGCCGGTCCTGGTCCGAGCCGCGGGGGTCCCAGTCCCGGGGGTCTGGGTCCCGGTCCCTGCTCCGAGCCACGGGGGTTTCGGTTCCGAGGATCCCGGTCACGGTCCCAAGCCGCGGGGGTCTCGGTTACAGGGGTCCCTGTCCCGAGCCACTTGGGTCCCTGTTCCGAGCCGCGGGGGGTCCTGGTCCCCGGGGTCCAGAGGTCCCCGTCCCGCGCCGCGGGGGTCCCGGTCCCTGGGGTCCCGGTCCGGGTCCGAGCCGCGGTGGTCCCAGTCCCCAGGTTCCCGGTGTCGGTCCCGAGCCGCGGGGGTCACGGGTCCCAGTGGTCCAGGTCCCAGTCCTGAGCTGCGAGAATCCCGGACCCAGTCCCGGTCCCGGTCCGAGCTGCGGGGGTCCCAGTCCCGGCGGTCCGGGTCCCGCTCTTGATCCCCAGCCGCGGGGGTCCCAGTCCCGGTCCCTGGTCCGAGGCGCAGGGGTCCGGTCCCGGGGTCTTGGCCCCAGTCCCAGTCCGAGCCGCGGGGGGATCCCGGTCTCGATCCCCAGCCGTGGGGGTCCCGGTCCCGGGGTCTTGGCCCCAGTCCCGGTCCGAGCCGCGGGGGTCTCGGTTCCGAGGATCCCGGTCCCGGTCCCGATCCGCGGTCGTCCGGGTCCACAGAGTCCCGGTCGCGGTCCCGAGCCGCGGGGGTCCCGGTCACAGGGGTCCGGAGGTCGCGGTCCCGAGCCACAGGGGGTCCCGGTCACAGGGGTCCCGGTCGCGGTCCCGAGCCACGGGGGTCCCGGGTCCCGGTGGTCTAGGTCCCAGTCCTGAGCTGCGAGAATGCCGGTCCTGGTCCCGGTCTCGGTCCGAGCCGCGGGGGTCCCAGTCCCAGTTCCGAGCCGCGGGGGTCCCGGTGCCGGGAGTCCCGGTCCCGGTCCCTGGTCCGAGCCGCAGGGGTCTCGGTTCCGAGGATCCCGGTCGCGGTCCCGAGCAGCGAGGGTCCCGGTCCCCGGGGCCCCGGTCGCGGTCCCGAGCCGCGGGGGTCCCGATCCAGAGCCGCGGGGGTCACGGGTCCCAGCGGTCCAGGTCCCAGTCCTGAGCTGCGAGAATGCCGGTCCTGGTCCGAGCCGCGGGGGTCCCAGTCCCGGGGGTCTGGGTCCCGGTCCCTGCTCCGAGCCACGGGGGTCTCGGTTCCGAGGATCCCGGTCACGGTCCCAAGCCGCGGGGGTCTCGGTTACAGGGGTCCCTGTCCCGAGCCACGTGGGTCCCTGTTCCGAGCCGCGGGGGGTCCTGGTCCCTGGGGTCCAGAGGTCCCCGTCCCGCGCCGCGGGGGTCCCGGTCCCTGGGGTCCCGGTCCGGGTCCGAGCCGCGGTGGTCCCAGTCCCCAGGGTCCCGTTTCGGTCCCGAGCCGCGGGGGTCACGGGTCCCAGTGGTCCAGGTCCCAGTCCTGAGCTGCGAGAATCCCGGTCCCAGTCCCGGTCCCGGTCCGAGCTGCGGGGGTCCCAGTCCCGGCGGTCCGGGTCCCGCTCTTGATCCCCCGCCGCGGGGGTCCCGGTCCCGGTCCCTGGTCCGAGGCGCAGGGGTCCGGTCCCGGGGTCTTGGCCCCAGTCCCAGTCCGAGCCGCGGGGGGATCCCGGTCTCGATCGCCAGCCGTGGGGGTCCCGGTCCCGGGGTCTTGGCCCCAGTCCCGGTCCGAGCCGCGGGGGTCTCGGTTCCGAGGATCCCGGTCGCGGTCCCGAGCAGCGAGGGTCCCGGTCCCCGGGGCCCCGGTCGCGGTCCCGAGCCTCGGGGGTCCCGGTCACAGGGGTCCCGGTCGCGGTCCCGAGCCACGGGGGTCCCGGGTCCCGGTGGTCTAGGTCCCAGTCCTGAGCTGCGAGAATGCCGGTCCTGGTCCCGGTCTCGGTCCGAGCCGCGGGGGTCCCAGTCCCGGTTCCGAGCCGCGGGGGTCCCGGTGCCGGGAGTCCCGGTCCCGGTCCCTGGTCCGAGCCGCGGGGGTCTCGGTTCCGAGGATCCCCGTCGCGGTCCCGAGCAGCGAGGGTCCCAGTCCCCGGGGCCCCGGTCGCGGTCCCGAGCCGCGGGGGTCCCGATCCAGAGCCGCGGGGGTCACGGGTCCCAGTGGTCCAGGTCCCAGTCCTGAGCTGCGAGAATGCCGGTCCTGGTCCGAGCCGCGGGGGTCCCAGTCCCGGGGGTCTGGGTCCCGGTCCCTGCTCCGAGCCACGGGGGTCTCGGTTCCGAGGATCCCGGTCACGGTCCCAAGCCGCGGGGGTCTCGGTTACAGGGGTCCCTGTCCCGAGCCACGTGGGTCCCTGTTCCGAGCCGCGGGGGGTCCTGGTCCCCGGGGTCCAGAGGTCCCCGTCCCGCGCCGCGGGGGTCCCGGTCCCTGGGGTCCCGGTCCGGGTCCGAGCCGCGGTGGTCCCAGTCCCCAGGGTCCCGTTTCGGTCCCGAGCCGCGGGGGTCACGGGTCCCAGTGGTCCAGGTCCCAGTCCTGAGCTGCGAGAATCCCGGTCCCAGTCCCGGTCCCGGTCCGAGCTGCGGGGGTCCCAGTCCCGGCGGTCCGGGTCCCGCTCTTGATCCCCAGCCGCGGGGGTCCCGGTCCCGGTCCCTGGTCCGAGGCGCAGGGGTCCGGTCCCGGGGTCTTGGCCCCAGTCCCAGTCCGAGCCGCGGGGGGATCCCGGTCTCGATCCCCAGCCATGGGGGTCCCGGTCCCGGGGTCTTGGCCCCAGTCCCGGTCCGAGCCGCGGGGGTCTCGGTTCCGAGGATCCCGGTCGCGGTCCCGAGCAGCGAGGGTCCCGGTCCCCGGGGCCCCGGTCGCGGTCCCGAGCCGCGGGGGTCCCGGTCACAGGGGTCCCGGTCGCGGTCCCGAGCCACGGGGGTCCCGGGTCCCGGTGGTCTAGGTCCCAGTCCTGAGCTGCGAGAATGCCGGTCCTGGTCCCGGTCTCGGTCCGAGCCGCGGGGGTCCCAGTCCCGGTTCCGAGCCGCGGGGGTCCCGGTGCCGGGAGTCCCGGTCCCGGTCCCTGGTCCGAGCCGCAGGGGTCTCGGTTCCGAGGATCCCGGTCGCGGTCCCGAGCAGCGAGGGTCCCGGTCCCCGGGGCCCCGGTCGCGGTCCCGAGCCGCGGGGGTCCCGATCCAGAGCCACGGGGGTCACGGGTCCCAGCGGTCCAGGTCCCAGTCCTGAGCTGCGAGAATGCCGGTCCTGGTCCGAGCCGCGGGGGGGTCCCAGTCCCGGGGGTCTGGGTCCCGGTCCCTGCTCCGAGCCACGGGGGTCTCGGTTCCGAGGATCCCGGTCACGGTCCCAAGCCGCGGGGGTCTCGGTTACAGGGGTCCCTGTCCCGAGCCACGTGGGTCCCTGTTCCGAGCCGCGGGGGGTCCTGGTCCCCGGGGTCCAGAGGTCCCCGTCCCGCGCCGCGGGGGTCCCGGTCCCTGGGGTCCCGGTCCGGGTCCGAGCCGCGGTGGTCCCAGTCCCCAGGTTCCCGGTGTCGGTCCCGAGCCGCGGGGGTCACGGGTCCCAGTGGTCCAGGTCCCAGTCCTGAGCTGCGAGAATCCCGGTCCCAGTCCCGGTCCCGGTCCGAGCTGCGGGGGTCCCAGTCCCGGCGGTCCGGGTCCCGGTCTTGATCCCCAGCCGCGGGGGTCCCAGTCCCGGTCCCTGGTCCGAGGCGCAGGGGTCCGGTCCCGGGGTCTTGGCCCCAGTCCCAGTCCGAGCCGCGGGGGGATCCCGGTCTCGATCCCCAGCCGTGGGGGTCCCGGTCCCGGGGTCTTGGCCCCAGTCCCGGTCCGAGCCGCGGGGGTCTCGGTTCCGAGGATCCCGGTCCCGGTCCCGATCCGCGGTCGTCCGGGTCCACAGAGTCCCGGTCGCGGTCCCGAGCCGCGGGGGTCCCGGTCACAGGGGTCCGGAGGTCCCGGTCCCGAGCCTCGGGGGTCCCGGTCACAGGGGTCCCGGTCGCGGTCCCGAGCCACGGGGGTCCCGGGTCCCGGTGGTCTAGGTCCCAGTCCTGAGCTGCGAGAATGCCGGTCCTGGTCCCGGTCTCGGTCCGAGCCGCGGGGGTCCCAGTCCCGGTTCCGAGCCGCGGGGGTCCCGGTGCCGGGAGTCCCGGTCCCGGTCCCTGGTCCGAGCCGCAGGGGTCTCGGTTCCGAGGATCCCGGTCGCGGTCCCGAGCAGCGAGGGTCCCGGTCCCCGGGGCCCCGGTCGCGGTCCCGAGCCGCGGGGGTCCCGATCCAGAGCCGCGGGGGTCACGGGTCCCAGCGGTCCAGGTCCCAGTCCTGAGCTGCGAGAATGCCGGTCCTGGTCCGAGCCGCGGGGGTCCCAGTCCCGGGGGTCTGGGTCCCGGTCCCTGCTCCGAGCCACGGGGGTCTCGGTTCCGAGGATCCCGGTCACGGTCCCAAGCCGCGGGGGTCTCGGTTACAGGGGTCCCTGTCCCGAGCCACGTGGGTCCCTGTTCCGAGCCGCGGGGGGTCCTGGTCCCTGGGGTCCAGAGGTCCCCGTCCCGCGCCGCGGGGGTCTCGGTCCCTGGGGTCCCGGTCCGGTCCCGAGCCGCGGTGGTCCCAGTCCCCAGGGTCCCGTTTCGGTCCCGAGCCGCGGGGGTCACGGGTCCCAGTGGTCCAGGTCCCAGTCCTGAGCTGCGAGAATCCCGGTCCCAGTCCCGGTCCCGGTCCGAGCTGCGGGGGTCCCAGTCCCGGCGGTCCGGGTCCCGCTCTTGATCCCCAGCCGCGGGGGTCCCGGTCCCGGTCCCTGGTCCGAGGCGCAGGGGTCCGGTCCCGGGGTCTTGGCCCCAGTCCCAGTCCGAGCCGCGGGGGGATCCCGGTCTCGATCCCCAGCCGTGGGGGTCCCGGTCCCGGGGTCTTGGCCCCAGTCCCGGTCCGAGCCGCGGGGGTCTCGGTTCCGAGGATCCCGGTCCCGGTCCCGATCCGCGGTCGTCCGGGTCCACAGAGTCCCGGTCGCGGTCCCGAGCCGCGGGGGGTCCCGGTCACAGGGGTCCGGAGGTCCCGGTCCCGAGCCTCGGGGGTCCCGGTCACAGGGGTCCCGGTCGCGGTCCCGAGCCACGGGGGTCCCGGGTCCCGGTGGTCTAGGTCCCAGTCCTGAGCTGCGAGAATGCCGGTCCTGGTCCCGGTCTCGGTCCGAGCCGCGGGGGTCCCAGTCCCGGTTCCGAGCCGCGGGGGTCCCGGTGCCGGGAGTCCCGGTCCCGGTCCCTGGTCCGAGCCGCAGGGGTCTCGGTTCCGAGGATCCCGGTCGCGGTCCCGAGCAGCGAGGGTCCCGGTCCCCGGGGCCCCGGTCTCGGTCCCGAGCCGCGGGGGTCCCGATCCAGAGCCGCGGGGGTCCCGGGTCCCAGCGGTCCAGGTCCCAGTCCTGAGCTGCGAGAATGCCGGTCCTGGTCCGAGCCGCGGGGGTCCCAGTCCCGGGGGTCTGGGTCCCGGTCCCTGCTCTGAGCCACGGGGGTCTCGGTTCCGAGGATCCCGGTCACGGTCCCAAGCCGCGGGGGTCTCGGTTACAGGGGTCCCTGTCCCGAGCCACGTGGGTCCCTGTTCCGAGCCGCGGGGGGTCCTGGTCCCTGGGGTCCAGAGGTCCCCGTCCCGCGCCGCGGGGGTCCCGGTCCCTGGGGTCCCGGTCCGGGTCCGAGCCGCGGTGGTCCCAGTCCCCAGGGTCCCGTTTCGGTCCCGAGCCGCGGGGGTCACGGGTCCCAGTGGTCCAGGTCCCAGTCCTGAGCTGCGAGAATCCCGGTCCCAGTCCCGGTCCCGGTCCGAGCTGCGGGGGTCCCAGTCCCGGGGGTCCGGGTCCCGCTCTTGATCCCCAGCCGCGGGGGTCCCGGTCCCGGTCCCTGGTCCGAGGCGCAGGGGTCCGGTCCCGGGGTCTTGGCCCCAGTCCCAGTCCGAGCCGCGGGGGGATCCCGGTCTCGATCCCCAGCCGTGGGGGTCCCGGTCCCGGGGTCTTGGCCCCAGTCCCGGTCCGAGCCGCGGGGGTCTCGGTTCCGAGGATCCCGGTCCCGGTCCCGATCCGCGGTCGTCCGGGTCCACAGAGTCCCGGTCGCGGTCCCGAGCCGCGGGGGTCCCGGTCACAGGGGTCCCGGTCGCGGTCCCGAGCCACGGGGGTCCCGGGTCCCGGTGGTCTAGGTCCCAGTCCTGAGCTGCGAGAATGCCGGTCCTGGTCCCGGTCTCGGTCCGAGCCGCGGGGGTCCCGGTCCCGGTCCCGAGCAGCGAGGGTCCCGGTCCCTGGGGTCCCGGTCGCGGTCCCGAGCCGCGGGGGTCCCGATCCAGAGCCGCGGGGGTCACGGGTCCCAGTGGTCCAGGTCCCAGTCCTGAGCTGCGAGAATCCCGGTCCCAGTCCCGGTCCCGGTCCGAGCTGCGGGGGTCCCAGTCCCGGCGGTCCGGGTCCCGGTCTTGATCCCCAGCCGCGGGGGTCCCAGTCCCGGTCCCTGGTCCGAGGCGCAGGGGTCCGGTCCCGGGGTCTTGGCCCCAGTCCCAGTCCGAGCCGCAGGGGGATCCCGGTCTCGATCCCCAGCCGTGGGGGTCCCGGTCCCGGGGTCTTGGCCCCAGTCCCGGTCCGAGCCGCGGGGGTCTCGGTTCCGAGGATCCCGGTCGCGGTCCCGAGCAGCGAGGGTCCCGGTCCCCGGGGCCCCGGTCGCGGTCCCGAGCCGCGGGGGTCCCGGTCACAGGGGTCCCGGTCGCGGTCCCGAGCCACGGGGGTCCCGGGTCCCGGTGGTCTAGGTCCCAGTCCTGAGCTGCGAGAATGCCGGTCCTGGTCCCGGTCTCGGTCCGAGCCGCGGGGGTCCCAGTCCCAGTTCCGAGCTGCGGGGGTCCCGGTGCCGGGAGTCCCGGTCCCGGTCCCTGGTCCGAGCCGCAGGGGTCTCGGTTCCGAGGATCCCGGTCGCGGTCCCGAGCAGCGAGGGTCCCAGTCCCCGGGGCCCCGGTCGCGGTCCCGAGCCGCGGGGGTCCCGATCCAGAGCCGCGGGGGTCACGGGTCCCAGCGGTCCAGGTCCCAGTCCTGAGCTGCGAGAATGCCGGTCCTGGTCCGAGCCGCGGGGGTCCCAGTCCCGGGGGTCTGGGTCCCGGTCCCTGCTCCGAGCCACGGGGGTCTCGGTTCCGAGGATCCCGGTCACGGTCCCAAGCCGCGGGGGTCTCGGTTACAGGGGTCCCTGTCCCGAGCCACGTGGGTCCCTGTTCCGAGCCGCGGGGGGTCCTGGTCCCCGGGGTCCAGAGGTCCCCGTCCCGCGCCGCGGGGGTCCCGGTCCCTGGGGTCCCGGTCCGGGTCCGAGCCGCGGTGGTCCCAGTCCCCAGGGTCCCGTTTCGGTCCCGAGCCGCGGGGGTCACGGGTCCCAGTGGTCCAGGTCCCAGTCCTGAGCTGCGAGAATCCCGGTCCCAGTCCCGGTCCCGGTCCGAGCTGCAGGGGTCCCAGTCCCGGGGGTCCGGGTCCCGCTCTTGATCCCCAGCCGCGGGGGTCCCGGTCCTGGTCCCTGGTCCGAGGCGCAGGGGTCCGGTCCCGGGGTCTTGGCCCCAGTCCCAGTCCGAGCCGCGGGGGGATCCCGGTCTCGATCCCCAGCCGTGGGGGTCCCGGTCCCGGGGTCTTGGCCCCAGTCCCGGTCCGAGCCGCGGGGGTCTCGGTTCCGAGGATCCCGGTCGCGGTCCCGAGCAGCGAGGGTCCCGGTCCCCGGGGCCCCGGTCGCGGTCCCGAGCCGCGGGGGTCCCGGTCACAGGGGTCCCGGTCGCGGTCCCGAGCCACGGGGGTCCCGGGTCCCGGTGGTCTAGGTCCCAGTCCTGAGCTGCGAGAATGCCGGTCCTGGTCCCGGTCTCGGTCCGAGCCGCGGGGGTCCCAGTCCCAGTTCCGAGCCGCGGGGGTCCCGGTGCCGGGAGTCCCGGTCCCGGTCCCTGGTCCGAGCCGCAGGGTGTCCCGGTCCCCGGGGTCCGGGTCGCGGTCCCGAGCCGCGGGAGTCCCGATCCAGAGCCGCGGGGGTCACGGGTCCCAGCGGTCCAGGTCCCAGTCCTGAGCTGCGAGAATGCCGGTCCTGGTCCGAGCCGCGGGGGTCCCAGTCCCGGGGGTCTGGGTCCCGGTCCCTGCTCCGAGCCACGGGGGTCTCGGTTCCGAGGATCCCGGTCACGGTCCCAAGCCGCGGGGGTCTCGGTTACAGGGGTCCCTGTCCCGAGCCACGTGGGTCCCGGTCCCGCGCCGCGGGGGTCCCGGTCCCTGGGGTCCCGGTCCGGGTCCGAGCCGCGGTGGTCCCAGTCCCAGGGTCCCGTTTCGGTCCCGAGCCGCGGGGGGTCACGGGTCCCAGTGGTCCAGGTCCCAGTCCTGAGCTGCGAGAATCCCGGTCCCAGTCCCGGTCCCGGTCCGAGCTGCGGGGGTCCCAGTCCCGGCGGTCCGGGTCCCGCTCTTGATCCCCAGCCGCGGGGGTCCCGGTCCCCGGTCCCTGGTCCGAGGCGCAGGGGTCCGGTCCCGGGGTCTTGGCCTCAGTCCCAGTCCGAGCCGCGGGGGGGATCCCGGTCTCGATCCCCAGCCGTGGGGGTCCCGGTCCCGGGGTCTTGGCCCCAGTCCCGGTCCGAGCCGCGGGGGTCTCGGTTCCGAGGATCCCGGTCGCGGTCCCGAGCAGCGAGGGTCCCGGTCCCCGGGGCCCCGGTCGCGGTCCCGAGCCGCGGGGGTCCCGGTCACAGGGGTCCCGGTCGCGGTCCCGAGCCACGGGGGTCCCGGGTCCCGGTGGTCTAGGTCCCAGTCCTGAGCTGCGAGAATGCCGGTCCTGGTCCCGGTCTCGGTCCGAGCCGCGGGGGTCACAGTCCCGGTTCCGAGCCGCGGGGGTCCCGGTGCCCGGGAGTCCCGGTCCCGGCCCCTGGTCCGAGCCGCAGGGGTCTCGGTTCCGAGGATCCCGGTCGCGGTCCCGAGCAGCGTGGGTCCCGGTCCCCGGGGCCCCGGTCGCGGTCCCGAGCCGCGGGGGTCCCGATCCAGAGCCGCGGGGGTCACGGGTCCCAGCGGTCCAGGTCCCAGTCCTGAGCTGCGAGAATGCCGGTCCTGGTCCGAGCCGCGGGGGTCCCAGTCCCGGGGGTCTGGGTCCCGGTCCCTGCTCCGAGCCACGGGGGTCTCGGTTCCGAGGATCCCGGTCACGGTCCCAAGCCGCGGGGGTCTCGGTTACAGGGGTCCCTGTCCCGAGCCACGTGGGTCCCTGTTCCGAGCCGCGGGGGGTCCTGGTCCCTGGGGTCCAGAGGTCCCCGTCCCGCGCCGCGGGGGTCCCGGTCCCTGGGGTCCCGGTCCAGGGTCCGAGCCGCGGTGGTCCCAGTCCCCAGGGTCCCGTTTCGGTCCCGAGCCGCGGGGGTCACGGGTCCCAGTGGTCCAGGTCCCAGTCCTGAGCTGCGAGAATCCCGGTCCCAGTCCCGGTCCCGGTCCGAGCTGCGGGGGTCCCAGTCCCGGCGGTCCGGGTCCCGCTCTTGATCCCCAGCCGCGGGGGGTCCCGGTCCCGGTCCCTGGTCCGAGGCGCAGGGGTCCGGTCCCGGGGTCTTGGCCCCAGTCCCAGTCCGAGCCGCGGGGGGATCCCGGTCTCGATCCCCAGCCGTGGGGGTCCCGGTCCCGGGGTCTTGGCCCCAGTCCCGGTCCGAGCCGCGGGGGTCTCGGTTCCGAGGATCCCGGTCCCGGTCCCGATCCGCGGTGGTCCGGGTCCACAGAGTCCCGGTCGCGGTCCCGAGCCGCGGGGGTCCCGGTCACAGGGGTCCCGGTCGCGGTCCCGAGCCACGGGGGTCCCGGGTCCCGGTGGTCTAGGTCCCAGTCCTGAGCTGCGAGAATGCCGGTCCTGGTCCCGGTCTCGGTCCGAGCCGCGGGGGTCCCAGTCCCGGTTCCGAGCCGCGGGGGTCCCGGTCCCGGGAGTCCCGGTCCCGGTCCCTGGTCCGAGCCGCAGGGGTCTCGGTTCCGAGGATCCCGGTCGCGGGTCCCGAGCAGTGAGGGTCCCGGTTCCCGGGGCCCCGGTAGCGGTCCCGAGCCGCGGGGGTCCCGATCCAGAGCCGCGGGGGTCACGGGTCCCAGCGGTCCAGGTCCCAGTCCTGAGCTGCGAGAATGCCGGTCCTGGTCCGAGCCGCGGGGGTCCCAGTCCCGGGGGTCTGGGTCCCGGTCCCTGCTCCGAGCCACGGGGGTCTCGGTTCCGAGGATCCCGGTCACGGTCCCAAGCCGCGGGGGTCTCGGTTACAGGGGTCCCTGTCCCGAGCCACGTGGGTCCCTGTTCCGAGCCGCGGGGGGTCCTGGTCCCCGGGGTCCAGAGGTCCCCGTCCCGCGCCGCGGGGGTCCCGGTCCCTGGGGTCCCGGTCCGGGTCCGAGCCGCGGTGGTCCCAGTCCCCAGGGTCCCGTTTCGGTCCCGAGCCGCGGGGGTCACGGGTCCCAGTGGTCCAGGTTCCAATCCTGAGCTGCGAGAATCCCGGTCCCAGTCCCGGTCCCGGTCCGAGCTGCGGGGGGATCCCAGTCCCGGGGGTCCGGGTCCCGCTCTTGATCCCCAGCCGCGGGGGTCCCGGTCCCGGTCCCTGGTCCGAGGCGCAGGGGTCCGGTCCCGGGGTCTTGGCCCCAGTCCCAGTCCGAGCCGCGGGGGGATCCCGGTCTCGATCCCCAGCCGTGGGGGTCCCGGTCCCGGGGTCTTGGCCCCAGTCCCGGTCCGAGCCGCGGGGGTCTCGGTTCCGAGGATCCCGGTCCCGGTCCCGATCCGCGGTGGTCCGGGTCCACAGAGTCCCGGTCGCGGTCCCGAGCCGCGGGGGTCCCGGTCACAGGGGTCCCGGTCGCGGTCCCGAGCCACGGGGGTCCCGGGTCCCGGTGGTCTAGGTCCCAGTCCTGAGCTGCGAGAATGCCGGTCCTGGTCCCGGTCTCGGTCCGAGCCGCGGGGGTCCCAGTCCTGGTCCCGAGCCGCGGGGGTCCAGGTGCCGGGAGTCCCGGTCCCCGGTCCCTGGTCCGAGCCGCAGGGGTCTCGGTTCCGAGGATCCCGGTCGCGGTCCCGAGCCGCGGGGGTCACGGGTCCCAGCGGTCCAGGTCCCAGTCCTGAGCTGCGAGAATGCCGGTCCTGGTCCGAGCCGCGGGGGTCCCAGTCCCGGGGGTCTGGGTCCCGGTCCCTGCTCCGAGCCACGGGGGTCTCGGTTCCGAGGATCCCGGTCACGGTCCCAAGCCGCGGGGGTCTCGGTTACAGGGGTCCCTGTCCCGAGCCACGTGGGTCCCCGTCCCGCGCCGCGGGGGTCCCGGTCCCTGGGGTCCCGGTCCGGGTCCGAGCCGCGGTGGTCCCAGTCCCCAGGGTCCCGTTTCGGTCCCGAGCCGCGGGGGTCACGGGTCCCAGTGGTCCAGGTCCCAGTCCTGAGCTGCGAGAATCCCGGTCCCAGTCCCGGTCCCGGTCCGAGCTGCGGGGGTCCCAGTCCCGGCGGTCCGGGTCCCGCTCTTGATCCCCAGCCGCGGGGGTCCCGGTCCCGGTCCCTGGTCCGAGGCGCAGGGGTCCGGTCCCGGGGTCTTGGCCCCAGTCCCAGTCCGAGCCGCGGGGGGATCCCGGTCTCGATCCCCAGCCGTGGGGGGTCCCGGTCCCGGGGTCTTGGCCCCAGTCCCCGGTCCCAGCCGCGGGGGTCTCGGTTCCGAGGATCCCGGTCGCGGTCCCGAGCAGCGAGGGTCCCGGTCCCCGGGGCCCCGGTCGCGGTCCCGAGCCGCGGGGGTCCCGGTCACAGGGGTCCCGGTCGCGGTCCCGAGCCACGGGGGTCCCGGGTCCCGGTGGTCTAGGTCCCAGTCCTGAGCTGCGAGAATGCCGGTCCTGGTCCCGGTCTCGGTCCGAGCCGCGGGGGTCCCAGTCCCGGTTCCGAGCCGCGGGGGTCCCGGTGCCGGGAGTCCCGGTCCCGGTCCCTGGTCCGAGCCGCAGTGGTCTCGGTTCCGAGGATCCCGGTCGCGGTCCCGAGCAGCGAGGGTCCCGGTCCCCGGGGCCCCGGTCGCGGTCCCGAGCCGCGGGGGTCCCGATCCAGAGCCGCGGGGGTCACGGGTCCCAGCGGTCCAGGTCCCAGTCCTGAGCTGCGAGAATGCCGGTCCTGGTCCGAGCCGCGGGGGTCCCAGTCCCGGGGGTCTGGGTCCCGGTCCCTGCTCCGAGCCACGGGGGTCTCGGTTCCGAGGATCCCGGTCACGGTCCCAAGCCGCGGGGGTCTCGGTTACAGGGGTCCCTGTCCCGAGCCACGTGGGTCCCTGTTCCGAGCCGCGGGGGGTCCTGGTCCCCGGGGTCCAGAGGTCCCCGTCCCGCGCCGCGGGGGTCCCGGTCCCTGGGGTCCCGGTCCGGGTCCGAGCCACGGTGGTCCCAGTCCCCAGGGTCCCGTTTCGGTCCCGAGCCGCGGGGGTCACGGGTCCCAGTGGTCCAGGTCCCAGTCCTGAGCTGCGAGAATCCCGGTCCCAGTCCCGGTCCCGGTCCGAGCTGCGGGGGTCCCAGTCCCGGGGGTCCGGGTCCCGCTCTTGATCCCCAGCCGCGGGGGTCCCGGTCCTGGTCCCTGGTCCGAGGCGCAGGGGTCCGGTCCCGGGGTCTTGGCCCCAGTCCCAGTCCGAGCCGCGGGGGGATCCCGGTCTCGATCCCCAGCCGTGGGGGTCCCGGTCCCGGGGTCTTGGCCCCAGTCCCGGTCCGAGCCGCGGGGGTCTCGGTTCCGAGGATCCCGGTCGCGGTCCCGAGCAGCGAGGGTCCCGGTCCCCGGGGCCCCGGTCGCGGTCCCGAGCCGCGGGGGTCCCGGTCACAGGGGTCCCGGTCGCGGTCCCGAGCCACGGGGGTCCCGGGTCCCGGTGGTCTAGGTCCCAGTCCTGAGCTGCGAGAATGCCGGTCCTGGTCCCGGTCTCGGTCCGAGCCGCGGGGGTCCCAGTCCCAGTTCCGAGCCGCGGGGGTCCCGGTGCCGGGAGTCCCGGTCCCGGTCCCTGGTCCGAGCCGCGGGGGTCCCGGTCCCCGGGGCCCCGGTCGCGGTCCCGAGCCGCGGGGGTCCCGATCCAGAGCCGCGGGGGTCACGGGTCCCAGCGGTCCAGGTCCCAGTCCTGAGCTGCGAGAATGCCGGTCCTGGTCCGTGCCGCGGGGGTCCCAGTCCCGGGGGTCTGGGTCCCGGTCCCTGCTCCGAGCCACGGGGGTCTCGGTTCCGAGGATCCCGGTCGCGGTCCCAAGCCGCGGGGGTCTCGGTTACAGGGGTCCCTGTCCCGAGACACGTGGGTCCCCGTCCCGCGCCGCGGGGGTCCCGGTCCCTGGGGTCCCGGTCCGGGTCCGAGCCGCGGTGGTCCCAGTCCCCAGGGTCCCGTTTCGGTCCCGAGCCGCGGGGGTCACGGGTCCCAGTGGTCCAGGTCCCAGTCCTGAGCTGCGAGAATCCCGGTCCCAGTCCCGGTCCCGGTCCGAGCTGCGGGGGTCCCAGTCCCGGCGGTCCGGGTCCCGCTCTTGATCCCCAGCCGCGGGGGTCCCGGTCCCGGTCCCTGGTCCGAGGCGCAGGGGTCCGGTCCCGGGGTCTTGGCCTCAGTCCCAGTCCGAGCCGCGGGGGGATCCCGGTCTCGATCCCCAGCCGTGGGGGTCCCGGTCCCGGGGTCTTGGCCCCAGTCCCGGTCCGAGCCGCGGGGGTCTCGGTTCCGTGGATCCCGGTCGCGGTCCCGAGCAGCGAGGGTCCCGGTCCCCGGGGCCCCGGTCGCGGTCCCGAGCCGCGGGGGTCCCGGTCACAGGGGTCCCGGTCGCGGTCCCGAGCCACGGGGGTCCCGGGTCCCGGTGGTCTAGGTCCCAGTCCTGAGCTGCGAGAATGCCGGTCCTGGTCCCGGTCTCGGTCCGAGCCGCGGGGGGTCCCAGTCCCGGTTCCGAGCCGCGGGGGTCCCGGTCCCGGGAGTCCCGGTCCCGGTCCCTGGTCCGAGCCGCAGGGGTCTCGGTTCCGAGGATCCCGGTCGCGGTCCCGAGCAGCGAGGGTCCCGGTCCCCGGGGCCCCGGTCGCGGTCCCGAGCCGCGGGGGTCCCGATCCAGAGCCGCGGGGGTCACGGGTCCCAGCGGTCCAGGTCCCAGTCCTGAGCTGCGAGAATGCCGGTCCTGGTCCGAGCCGCGGGGGTCCCAGTCCCGGGGGTCTGGGTCCCGGTCCCTGCTCCGAGCCACGGGGGTCTCGGTTCCGAGGATCCCGGTCACGGTCCCAAGCCGCGGGGGTCTCGGTTACAGGGGTCCCTGTCCCGAGCCACGTGGGTCCCTGTTCCGAGCCGCGGGGGGTCCTGGTCCCCGGGGTCCAGAGGTCCCCGTCCCGCGCCGCGGGGGTCCCGGTCCCTGGGGTCCCGGTCCGGGTCCGAGCCGCGGTGGTCCCAGTCCCCAGGGTCCCGTTTCGGTCCCGAGCCGCGGGGGTCACGGGTCCCAGTGGTCCAGGTCCCAGTCCTGAGCTGCGAGAATCCCGGTCCCAGTCCCGGTCCCGGTCCGAGCTGCGGGGGTCCCAGTCCCGGCGGTCCGGGTCCCGCTCTTGATCCCCAGCCGCGGGGGTCCCGGTCCCGGTCCCTGGTCCGAGGCGCAGGGGTCCGGTCCCGGGGTCTTGGCCCCAGTCCCAGTCCGAGCCGCGGGGGGATCCCGGTCTCGATCCCCAGCCGTGGGGGTCCCGGTCCCGGGGTCTTGGCCCCAGTCCCGGTCCGAGCCGCGGGGGTCTCGGTTCCGAGGATCCCGGTCCCGGTCCCGATCCGCGGTGGTCCGGGTCCACAGAGTCCCGGTCGCGGTCCCGAGCCGCGGGGGTCCCGATCCAGAGCCGCGGGGGTCACGGGTCCCAGTGGTCCAGGTCCCAGTCCTGAGCTGCGAGAATGCCGGTCCCAGTCCCGGTCCCGGTCCGAGCTGCGGGGGTCCCAGTCCCGGCGGTCCGGGTCCCGCTCTTGATCCCCAGCCGCGGGGGTCCCAGTCCCGGTCCCTGGTCCGAGGCGCAGGGGTCCGGTCCCGGGGTCTTGGCCCCAGTCCCAGTCCGAGCCGCGGGGGGATCCCGGTCTCGATCCCCAGCCGTGGGGGTCCCGGTCCCGGGGTCTTGGCCCCAGTCCCGGTCCGAGCCGCGGGGGTCTCGGTTCCGAGGATCCCGGTCGCGGTCCCGAGCAGCGAGGGTCCCGGTCCCCGGGGCCCCGGTCGCGGTCCCGAGCCGCGGGGGTCCCGGTCACAGGGGTCCCGGTCGCGGTCCCGAGCCACGGGGGTCCCGGGTCCCGGTGGTCTAGGTCCCAGTCCTGAGCTGCGAGAATGCCGGTCCTGGTCCCGGTCTCGGTCCGAGCCGCGGGGGTCCCAGTCCCGGTTCCGAGCCGCGGGGGTCCCGGTGCCGGGAGTCCCGGTCCCGGTCCCTGGTCCGAGCCGCAGGGGTCTCGGTTCCGAGGATCCCGGTCGCGGTCCCGAGCAGCGAGGGTCCCGGTCCCCGGGGCCCCGGTCGCGGTCCCGAGCCGCGGGGGTCCCGATCCAGAGCCGCGGGGGTCACGGGTCCCAGCGGTCCAGGTCCCAGTCCTGAGCTGCGAGAATGCCGGTCCTGGTCCGAGCCGCGGGGGTCCCAGTCCCGGGGGTCTGGGTCCCGGTCCCTGCTCCGAGCCACGGGGGTCTCGGTTCCGAGGATCCCGGTCACGGTCCCAAGCCGCGGGGGTCTCGGTTACAGGGGTCCCTGTCCCGAGCCACGTGGGTCCCTGTTCCGAGCCGCGGGGGGTCCTGGTCCCCGGGGTCCAGAGGTCCCCGTCCCGCGCCGCGGGGGTCCCGGTCCCTGGGGTCCCGGTCCGGGTCCGAGCCGCGGTGGTCCCAGTCCCCAGGGTCCCGTTTCGGTCCCGAGCCGCGGGGGTCACGGGTCCCAGTGGTCCAGGTCCCAGTCCTGAGCTGCGAGAATCCCGGTCCCAGTCCCGGTCCCGGTCCGAGCTGCGGGGGTCCCAGTCCCGGCGGTCCGGGTCCCGCTCTTGATCCCCAGCCGCGGGGGTCCCGGTCCCGGTCCCTGGTCCGAGGCGCAGGGGTCCGGTCCCGGGGTCTTGGCCCCAGTCCCAGTCCGAGCCGCGGGGGGATCCCGGTCTCGATCCCCAGCCGTGGGGGTCCCGGTCCCGGGGTCTTGGCCCCAGTCCCGGTCCGAGCCGCGGGGGTCTCGGTTCCGAGGATCCCGGTCCCGGTCCCGATCCGCGGTGGTCCGGGTCCACAGAGTCCCGGTCGCGGTCCCGAGCTGCGGGGGTCCCGATCCAGAGCCGCGGGGGTCACGGGTCCCAGCGGTCCAGGTCCCAGTCCTGAGCTGCGAGAATCCCGGTCCCAGTCCCGGTCCCGGTCCGAGCTGCGGGGGTCCCAGTCCCGGCGGTCCGGGTCCCGCTCTTGATCCCCAGCCGCGGGGGTCCCAGTCCCGGTCCCTGGTCCGAGGCGCAGGGGTCCGGTCCCGGGGTCTTGGCCCCAGTCCCAGTCCGAGCCGCGGGGGGATCCCGGTCTCGATCCCCAGCCGTGGGGGTCCCGGTCCCGGGGTCTTGGCCCCAGTCCCGGTCCGAGCCGCGGGGGTCTCGGTTCCGAGGATCCCGGTCGCGGTCCCGAGCAGCGCGGGTCCCGGTCCCCGGGGCCCCGGTCGCGGTCCCGAGCCGCGGGGGTCCCGGTCACAGGGGTCCCGGTCGCGGTCCCGAGCCACGGGGGTCCCGGGTCCCGGTGGTCTAGGTCCCAGTCCTGAGCTGCGAGAATGCCGGTCCTGGTCCCGGTCTCGGTCCGAGCCGCGGGGGTCCCAGTCCCGGTTCCGAGCCGCGGGGGTCCCGGTGCCGGGAGTCCCGGTCCCGGTCCCTGGTCCGAGCCGCTGGGGTCTCGGTTCCGAGGATCCCGGTCGCGGTCCCGAGCAGCGAGGGTCCCGGGCCCCGGGGCCCCGGTCGCGGTCCCGAGCCGCGGGGGTCCCGATCCAGAGCCGCGGGGGTCACGGGTCCCAGCGGTCCAGGTCCCAGTCCTGAGCTGCGAGAATGCCGGTCCTGGTCCGAGCCGCGGGGGTCCCAGTCCCGGGGGTCTGGGTCCCGGTCCCTGCTCCGAGCCACGGGGGTCTCGGTTCCGAGGATCCCGGTCACGGTCCCAAGCCGCGGGGGTCTCGGTTACAGGGGTCCCTGTCCCGAGCCACGTGGGTCCCTGTTCCGAGCCGCGGGGGGTCCTGGTCCCCGGGGTCCAGAGGTCCCCGTCCCGCGCCGCGGGGGTCCCGGTCCCTGGGGTCCCGGTCCGGGTCCGAGCCGTGGTGGTCCCAGTCCCCAGGGTCCCGTTTCGGTCCCGAGCCGCGGGGGTCACGGGTCCCAGTGGTCCAGGTCCCAGTCCTGAGCTGCGAGAATCCCGGTCCCAGTCCCGGTCCCGGTCCGAGCTGCGGGGGTCCCAGTCCCGGCGGTCCGGGTCCCGCTCTTGATCCCCAGCCGCGGGGGTCCCGGTCCCGGTCCCTGGTCCGAGGCGCAGGGGTCCGGTCCCGGGGTCTTGGCCCCAGTCCCAGTCCGAGCCGCGGGGGGATCCCGGTCTCGATCGCCAGCCGTGGGGGTCCCGGTCCCGGGGTCTTGGCCCCAGTCCCGGTCCGAGCTGCGGGGGTCTCGGTTCCGAGGATCCCGGTCCCGGTCCCGATCCGCGGTGGTCCGGGTCCACAGAGTCCCGGTCGCGGTCCCGAGCCGCGGGGGTCCCGGTCCCCGGGGTCCGGAGGTCCCGGTCCCGAGCCTCGGGGGTCCCGGTCACAGGGGTCCCGGTCGCGGTCGCGAGCCACGGGGGTCCCGGGTCCCGGTGGTCTAGGTCCCAGTCCTGAGCTGCGAGAATGCCGGTCCTGGTCCCGGTCTCGGTCCGAGCCGCGGGGGGTCCCAGTCCCGGTTCCGAGCCGCGGGGGTCCCGGTGCCGGGAGTCCCGGTCCCGGTCCCTGGTCCGAGCCGCAGGGGTCTCGGTTCCGAGGATCCCGGTCGCGGTCCCGAGCAGCGCGGGTCCCGGTCCCCGGGGCCCCGGTCGCGGTCCCGAGCCGCGGGGGTCCCGATCCAGAGCCGCGGGGGTCACAGGTCCCAGCGGTCCAGGTCCCAGTCCTGAGCTGCGAGAATGCCGGTCCTGGTCCGAGCCGCGGGGGTCCCAGTCCCGGGGGTCTGGGTCCCGGTCCCTGCTCCGAGCCACGGGGGTCTCGGTTCCGAGGATCCCGGTCACGGTCCCCAAGCCGCGGGGGTCTCGGTTACAGGGGTCCCTGTCCCGAGCCACGTGGGTCCCTGTTCCGAGCCGCGGGGGGTCCTGGTCCCCGGGGTCCAGAGGTCCCCGTCCCGCGCCGCGGGGGTCCCGGTCCCTGGGGTCCCGGTCCAGGTCCGAGCCGCGGTGGTCACAGTCCCCAGGGTCCCGGTTTCGGTCCCGAGCCGCGGGGGTCACGGGTCCCAGTGGTCCAGGTCCCAGTCCTGAGCTGCGAGAATCCCGGTCCCAGTCCCGGTCCCGGTCCGAGCTGCGGGGGTCCCAGTCCCGGCGGTCCGGGTCCCGCTCTTGATCCCCAGCCGCGGGGGTCCCGGTCCCGGTCCCTGGTCCGAGGCGCCGGGGTCCGGTCCCGGGGTCTTGGCCCCAGTCCCAGTCCGAGCCGCGGGGGGATCCCGGTCTCGATCCCCAGCCGTGGGGGTCCCGGTCCCGGGGTCTTGGCCCCAGTCCCGGTCCGAGCCGCGGGGGTCTCGGTTCCGAGGATCCCGGTCCCGGTCCCGATCCGCGGTGGTCCGGGTCCACAGAGTCCCGGTCGCGGTCCCGAGCCGCGGGGGTCCCGGTCCCCGGGGTCCGGAGGTCCCGGTCCCGAGCCTCGGGGGTCCCGGTCACAGGGGTCCCGGTCGCGGTCCCGAGCCACGGGGGTCCCGGGTCCCGGTGGTCTAGGTCCCAGTCCTGAGCTGCGAGAATGCCGGTCCTGGTCCCGGTCTCGGTCCGAGCCGCGGGGGTGCCAGTCCCGGTTCCGAGCCGCCGGGGTCCCGGTCCCGGGAGTCCCGGTCCCGGTCCCTGGTCCGAGCCGCAGGGGTCTCGGTTCCGAGGATCCCGGTCGCGGTCCCGAGCAGCGAGGGTCCCGGTCCCCGGGGCCCCGGTCGCGGTCCCGAGCCGCGGGGGTCCCGATCCAGAGCCGCGGGGGTCACGGGTCCCAGTGGTCCAGGTCCCAGTCCTGAGCTGCGAGAATCCCGGTCCCAGTCCCGGTCCCGGTCCGAGCTGCGGGGGTCCCAGTCCCGGCGGTCCGGGTCCCGCTCTTGATCCCCAGCCGCGGGGGTCCCAGTCCCGGTCCCTGGTCCGAGGCGCAGGGGTCCGGTCCCGGGGTCTTGGCCCCAGTCCCAGTCCGAGCCGCGGGGGGATCCCGGTCTCGATCCCCAGCCGTGGGGGTCCCGGTCCCGGGGTCTTGGCCCCAGTCCCGGTCCGAGCCGCGGGGGTCTCGGTTCCGAGGATCCCGGTCGCGGTCCCGAGCAGCGAGGGTCCCGGTCCCCGGGGCCCCGGTCGCGGTCCCGAGCCGCGGGGGTCCCGGTCACAGGGGTCCCGGTCGCAGTCCCGAGCCACGGGGATCCCGGGTCCCGGTGGTCTAGGTCCCAGTCCTGAGCTGCGAGAATGCCGGTCCTGGTCCCGGTCTCGGTCCGAGCCGCAGGGGTCCCAGTCCCGGTTCCGAGCCGCGGGGGTCCCGGTGCCGGGAGTCCCGGTCCCGGTCCCTGGTCCGAGCTGCAGGGGTCTCGGTTCCGAGGATCCCGGTCGCGGTCCCGAGCAGCGAGGGTCCCGGTCCCCGGGGCCCCGGTCGCGGTCCCGAGCCGCGGGGGTCCCGATCCAGAGCCGCGGGGGGTCACGGGTCCCAGCGGTCCAGGTCCCAGTCCTGAGCTGCGAGAATGCCGGTCCTGGTCCGAGCCGCGGGGGTCCCAGTCCCGGGGGTCTGGGTCCCGGTCCCTGCTCCGAGCCACGGGGGTCTCGGTTCCGAGGATCCCGGTCACGGTCCCAAGCCGCGGGGGTCTCGGTTACAGGGGTCCCTGTCCCGAGCCACGTGGGTCCCTGTTCCGAGCCGCGGGGGGTCCTGGTCCCCGGGGTCCAGAGGTCCCCGTCCCGCGCCGCGGGGGTCCCGGTCCCTGGGGTCCCGGTCCGGGTCCGAGCCGCGGTGGTCCCAGTCCCCAGGGTCCCGTTTCGGTCCCGAGCCGCGGGGGTCACGGGTCCCAGTGGTCCAGGCCCCAGTCCTGAGCTGCGAGAATCCCGGTCCCAGTCCCGGTCCCGGTCCGAGCTGCAGGGGTCCCAGTCCCGGCGGTCCGGGTCCCGCTCTTGATCCCCAGCCGCGGGGGTCCCGGTCCCGGTCCCTGGTCCGAGGCGCAGGGGTCCGGTCCCGGGGTCTTGGCCCCAGTCCCAATCCGAGCCGCGGGGGGATCCCGGTCTCGATCCCCAGCCGTGGGGGTCCCGGTCCCGGGGTCTTGGCCCCAGTCCCGGTCCGAGCCGCGGGGGTCTCGGTTCCGAGGATCCCGGTCCCGGTCCCGATCCGCGGTGGTCCGGGTCCACAGAGTCCCGGTCGCGGTCCCGAGCCGCGGGGGTCCCGGTCACAGGGGTCCCGGTCGCGGTCCCGAGCCACGGGGGTCCCGGGTCCCGGTGGTCTAGGTCCCAGTCCTGAGCTGCGAGAATGCCGGTCCTGGTCCCGGTCTCGGTCCGAGCCGCGGGGGTCCCAGTCCCGGTTCCGAGCCGCGGGGGTCCCGGTGCCGGGAGTCCCGGTCCCGGTCCCTGGTCCGAGCCGCAGGGGTCTCGGTTCCGAGGATCCCGGTCGCGGTCCCGAGCAGCGAGGGTCCCGGTCCCCGGGGCCCCGGTCGCGGTCCCGAGCCGCGGGGGTCCCGATCCAGAGCCGCGGGGGTCACGGGTCCCAGCGGTCCAGGTCCCAGTCCTGAGCTGCGAGAATGCCGGTCCTGGTCCGAGCCGCGGGGGTCCCAGTCCCGGGGGTCTGGGTCCCGGTCCCTGCTCCGAGCCACGGGGGTCTCGGTTCCGAGGATCCCGGTCACGGTCCCAAGCCGCGGGGGTCTCGGTTACAGGGGTCCCTGTCCCGAGCCACGTGGGTCCCTGTTCCGAGCCGCAGGGGGGTCCTGGTCCCCGGGGTCCAGAGGTCCCCGTCCCGCGCCGCGGGGGTCCCGGTCCCTGGGGTCCCGGTCCGGGTCCAAGCCGCGGTGGTCCCAGTCCCCAGGTTCCCGGTGTCGGTCCCGAGCCGCGGGGGTCACGGGTCCCAGTGGTCCAGGTCCCAGTCCTGAGCTGCGAGAATCCCGGTCCCAGTCCCGGTCCCGGTCCGAGCTGCGGGGGTCCCAGTCCCGGCGGTCCGGGTCCCGCTCTTGATCCCCAGCCGCGGGGGTCCCGGTCCCGGTCCCTGGTCCGAGGCGCAGGGGTCCGGTCCCGGGATCTTGGCCCCAGTCCCAGTCCGAGCCGCGGGGGGATCCCGGTCTCGATCCCCAGCCGTGGGGGTCCCGGTCCCGGGGTCTTGGCCCCAGTCCCGGTCCGAGCCGCGGGGGTCTCGGTTCCGAGGATCCCGGTCCCGGTCCCGATCCGCGGTGGTCCGGGTCCACAGAGTCCCGGTCGCGGTCCCGAGCCGCGGGGGTCCCGGTCCCCGGGGTCCGGAGGTCCCGGTCCCGAGCCTCGGGGGTCCCGGTCACAGGGGTCCCGGTCGCGGTCCCGAGCCACGGGGGTCCCGGGTCCCGGTGGTCTAGGTCCCAGTCCTGAGCTGCGAGAATGCCGGTCCTGGTCCCGGTCTCGGTCCGAGCCGCGGGGGTCCCAGTCCCGGTTCCGAGTCGCGGGGGTCCCGGTGCCGGGAGTCCCGGTCCCGGTCCCTGGTCCGAGCCGCAGGGGTCTCGGTTCCGAGGATCCCGGTCGCGGTCCCGAGCAGTGAGGGTCCCGGTCCCCGGGGCCCCGGTCGCGGTCCCGAGCCGCGGGGGTCCCGATCCAGAGCCGCGGGGGTCACGGGTCCCAGCGGTCCAGGTCCCAGTCCTGAGCTGCGAGAATGCCGGTCCTGGTCCGAGCCGCGGGGGTCCCAGTCCCGGGGGTCTGGGTCCCGGTCCCTGCTCCGAGCCACGGGGGTCTCGGTTCCGAGGATCCCGGTCACGGTCCCAAGCCGCGGGGGTCTCGGTTACAGGGGTCCCTGTCCCGAGCCACGTGGGTCCCTGTTCCGAGCCGCGGGGTGCAGGAGCGGTCTGCAAACTAGGACCATGCATGGCAATCAGTTAGCTGAGGGGAATGTGCTCGAGCTTGTAGGTCACGAACCCTGGGAGGTCGAGGAGTGTGAATAGACACAACAATTAACATGATGAGGCATGTTTACAGAGCACAGGGGAGTGGGAGACGGATGGCGCCAAGGAAAGATAACACCTTGCAGTTAATTGATGGCAGTTAACCACCAATGAGGGATTGCCTAGTATGCAAGGCTTAGCTTCAAGAACCAATCTGTTTAAAACGCGCAGCTTCTGAAAGTCTATAAAACCTCGTGCTTCTGTACAATAAATTGACATTTCCTTGCATCAAGCTGCGTCCCGTCTCTTCATTCGCCGCAGCGGGGGGTCCTGGTCCCTGGGGTCCAGAGGTCCCCGTCCCGCGCCGCGGGGGTCCCGGTCCCTGGGGTCCCGGTCCGGGTCCGAGCCGCGGTGGTCCCAGTCCCCAGGGTCCCGTTTCGGTCCCGAGCCGCGGGGGTCACGGGTCCCAGTGGTCCAGGTCCCAGTCCTGAGCTGCGAGAATCCCGGTCCCAGTCCCGGTCCCGGTCCGAGCTGCGGGGGTCCCAGTCCCGGGGGTCCGGGTCCCGCTCTTGATCCCCAGACGCGGGGGTCCCGGTCCCGGTCCCTGGTCCGAGGCGCAGGGGTCCGGTCCCGGGGTCTTGGCCCCAGTCCCAGTCCGAGCCGCGGGGGGATCCCGGTCTCGATCCCCAGCCGTGGGGGTCCCGGTCCCGGGGTCTTGGCCCCAGTCCCGGTCCGAGCCACGGGGGTCTCGGTTCCGAGGATCCCGGTCCCGGTCCCGATCCGCGGTCGTCCGGGTCCACAGAGTCCCGGTCGCGGTCCCGAGCCGCGGGGGTCCCGGTCACAGGGGTCCCGGTCGCGGTCCCGAGCCACGGGGGTCCCGGGTCCCGGTGGTCTAGGTCCCAGTCCTGAGCTGCGAGAATGCCGGTCCTGGTCCCGGTCTCGGTCCGAGCCGCGGGGGTCCCAGTCCCGGTTCCGAGCCGCGGGGGTCCCGGTGCCGGGAGTCCCGGTCCCGGTCCCTGGTCCGAGCCGCAGGGGTCTCGGTTCCGAGGATCCCGGTCGCGGTCCCGAGCAGCGAGGGTCCCGGTTCCCGGGGCCCCGGTCGCGGTCCCGAGCCGCGGGGGGTCCCGATCCAGAGCCGCGGGGGTCCCGGGTCCCAGCGGTCCAGGTCCCAGTCCTGAGCTGCGAGAATGCCGGTCCTGGTCCGAGCCGCGGGGGTCCCAGTCCCGGGGGTCTGGGTCCCGGTCCCTGCTCCAAGCCACGGGGGTCTCGGTTCCGAGGATCCCGGTCACGGTCCCAAGCCGCGGGGGTCTCGGTTACAGGGGTCCCTGTCCCGAGCCACGTGGGTCCCTGTTCCGAGCTGCGGGGGGTCCTGGTCCCTGGGGTCCAGAGGTCCCCGTCCCGCGCCGCGGGGGTCCCGGTCCCTGGGGTCCCGGTCCGGGTCCGAGCCGCGGTGGTCCCAGTCCCCAGGGTCCCGTTTCGGTCCCGAGCCGCGGGGGTCACGGGTCCCAGTGGTCCAGGTCCCAGTCCTGAGCTGCGAGAATCCCGGTCCCAGTCCCGGTCCCGGTCCGAGCTGCGGGGGTCCCAGTCCCGGCGGTCCGGGTCCCGCTCTTGATCCCCAGCCGCGGGGGTCCCGGTCCCGGTCCCTGGTCCGAGGCGCAGGGGTCCGGTCCCGGGGTCTTGGCCCCAGTCCCAGTCCGAGCCGCGGGGGGATCCCGGTCTCGATCCCCAGCCGTGGGGGTCCCGGTCCCGGGGTCTTGGCCCCAGTCCCGGTCCGAGCCGCGGGGGTCTCGGTTCCGAGGATCCCGGTCCCGGTCCCGATCCGCGGTGGTCCGGGTCCACAGAGTCCCGGTCGCGGTCCCGAGCCGCGGGGGTCCCGGTCACAGGGGTCCCGGTCGCGGTCCCGAGCCACGGGGGTCCCGGGTCCCGGTGGTCTAGGTCCCAGTCCTGAGCTGCGAGAATGCCGGTCCTGGTCCCGGTCTCGGTCCGAGCCGCGGGGGTCCCAGTCCCGGTTCCGAGCCGCGGGGGTCCCGGTGCCGGGAGTCCCGGTCCCGGTCCCTGGTCCGAGCCGCAGGGGTCTCGGTTCCGAGGATCCCGGTCGCGGTCCCGAGCAGCGAGGGTCCCGGTCCCCGGGGCCCCGGTCGCGGTCCCGAGCCGCGGGGGTCCCGATCCAGAGCCGCGGGGGTCACGGGTCCCAGCGGTCCAGGTCCCAGTCCTGAGCTGCGAGAATGCCGGTCCTGGTCCGAGCCGCGGGGGTCCCAGTCCCGGGGGTCTGGGTCCCGGTCCCTGCTCCAAGCCACGGGGGTCTCGGTTCCGAGGATCCCGGTCACGGTCCCAAGCCGCGGGGGTCTCGGTTACAGGGGTCCCTGTCCCGAGCCACGTGGGTCCCTGTTCCGAGCCGCGGGGGGTCCTGGTCCCCGGGGTCCAGAGGTCCCCGTCCCGCGCCGCGGGGGTCCCGGTCCCTGGGGTCCCGGTCCGGGTCCGAGCCGCGGTGGTCCCAGTCCCCAGGGTCCCGTTTCGGTCCCGAGCCGCGGGGGTCACGGGTCCCAGTGGTCCAGGTCCCAGTCCTGAGCTGCGAGAATCCCGGTCCCAGTCCCGGTCCCGGTCCGAGCTGCGGGGGTCCCAGTCCCGGCGGTCCGGGTCCCGCTCTTGATCCCCAGCCGCGGGGGTCCCGGTCCCGGTCCCTGGTCCGAGGCGCAGGGGTCCGGTCCCGGGGTCTTGGCCCCAGTCCCAGTCCGAGCCGCGGGGGGATCCCGGTCTCAATCCCCAGCCGAGGGGGGTCCCGGTCCCGGGGTCTTGGCCCCAGTCCCGGTCCGAGCCGCGGGGGTCTCGGTTCCGAGGATCCCGGTCCCGGTCCCGATCCGCGGTGGTCCGGGTCCACAGAGTCCCGGTCGCGGTCCCGAGCCGCGGGGGTCCCGGTCCCCGGGGTCCGGAGGTCCCGGTCCCGAGCCTCGGGGGTCCCGGTCACAGGGGTCCCGGTCGCGGTCCCGAGCCACGGGGGTCCCGGGTCCCGGTGGTCTAGGTCCCAGTCCTGAGCTGCGAGAATGCCGGTCCTGGTCCCGGTCTCGGTCCGAGCCGCGGGGGTCCCAGTCCCGGTTCCGAGCCGCGGGGGTCCCGGTGCCGGGAGTCCCGGTCCCGGTCCCTGGTCCGAGCCGCAGGGGTCTCGGTTCCGAGGATCCCGGTCGCGGTCCCGAGCAGCGAGGGTCCCGGTCCCCGGGGCCCCGGTCGCGGTCCCGAGCCGCGGGGGTCCCGATCCAGAGCCGCGGGGGTCACGGGTCCCAGTGGTCCAGGTCCCAGTCCTGAGCTGCGAGAATGCCGGTCCTGGTCCCGGTCTCGGTCCGAGCCGCGGGGGTCCCAGTCCCGGTTTCGAGCCGCGGGGGTCCCGGTGCCGGGAGTCCCGGTCCCGGTCCCTGGTCCGAGCCGCAGGGGTCTCGGTTCCGAGGATCCCGGTCGCGGTCCCGAGCAGCGAGGGTCCCGGTCCCCGGGGCCCCGGTCGCGGTCCCGAGCCGCGGGGGTCCCGATCCAGAGCCGCGGGGGGTCACGGCTCCCAGTGGTCCAGGTCCCAGTCCTGAGCTGCGAGAATGCCGGTCCTGGTCCCGGTCTCGGTCCGAGCCGCGGGGGTCCCAGTCCCGGTTCCGAGCCGCGGGGGTCCCGGTGCCGGGAGTCCCGGTCCCGGTCCCTGGTCCGAGGCGCAGGGGTCCGGTCCCGGGGTCTTGGCCCCAGTCCCAGTCCGAGCCGCGGGGGGATCCCGGTCTCGATCCCCAGCCGTGGGGGTCCCGGTCCCGGGGTCTTGGCCCCAGTCCCGGTCCGAGCCGCGGGGGTCTCAGTTCCGAGGATCCCGGACGCGGTCCCGAGCCGCTGGGGTCCCGATCCAGAGCCGCGGGGGTCACGGGTCCCAGCGGTCCAGGTCCCAGTCCTGAGCTGCGAGAATGCCGGTCCTGGTCCGAACCGCGGGGGTCCCAGTCCCGGGGGTCTGGGTCCCGGTCCCTGCTCCGAGCCACGGGGGTCTCGGTTCCGAGGATCCCGGTCACGGTCCCAAGCCGCGGGGGTCTCGGTTACAGGGGTCCCTGTCCCGAGCCACGTGGGTCCCTGTTCCGAGCCGCGGGGGGTCCTGGTCCCTGGGGTCCAGAGGTCCCCGTCCCGCACCGCGGGGGTCCCGGTCCCTGGGGTCCCGGTCCGGGTCCGAGCCGCGGTGGTCCCAGTCCCCAGGGTCCCGTTTCGGTCCCGAGCCGCGGGGGTCACGGGTCCCAGTGGTCCAGGTCCCAGTCCTGAGCTGCGAGAATCCCGGTCCCAGTCCCGGTCCCGGTCCGAGCTGCGGGGGTCCCAGTCCCGGCGGTCCGGGTCCCGCTCTTGATCCCCAGCCGCGGGGGTCCCGGTCCCGGTCCCTGGTCCGAGGCGCAGGGGTCCGGTCCCGGGGTCTTGGCCCCAGTCCCAGTCCGAGCCGCGGGGGGATCCCGGTCTCGATCCCCAGCCGTGGGGGTCCCGGTCCCGGGGTCTTGGCCCCAGTCCCGGTCCGAGCCGCGGGGGTCTCGGTTCCGAGGATCCCGGTCCCGGTCCCGATCCGCGGTGGTCCGGGTCCACAGAGTCCCGGTTGCGGTCCCGAGCCGCGGGGGTCCCGGTCAAAGGGGTCCCGGTCGCGGTCCCGAGCCACGGGGGTCCCGGGTCCCGGTGGTCTAGGTCCCAGTCCTGAGCTGCGAGAATGCCGGTCCTGGTCCCGGTCTCGGTCCGAGCCGCGGGGGTCCCAGTCCCGGTTCCGAGCCGCGGGGGTCCCGGTCCCGGGAGTCCCGGTCCCGGTCCCTGGTCCGAGCCGCAGGGGTCTCGGTTCCGAGGATCCCGGTCGCGGTCCCGAGCAGCGAGGGTCCCGGTCCCCGGGGCCCCGGTCGCGGTCCCGAGCCGCGGGGGTCCCGATCCAGAGCCGCGGGGGTCACGGGTCCCAGCGGTCCAGGTCCCAGTCCTGAGCTGCGAGAATGCCGGTCCTGGTCCGAGCCGCGGGGGTCCCAGTCCCGGGGGTCTGGGTCCCGGTCCCTGCTCCGAGCCACGGGGGTCTCGGTTCCGAGGATCCCGGTCACGGTCCCAAGCCGCGGGGGTCTCGGTTACAGGGGTCCCTGTCCCGAGCCACGTGGGTCCCTGTTCCGAGCCGCGGGGGGTCCTGGTCCCTGGGGTCCAGAGGTCCCCGTCCCGCACCGCGGGGGTCCCGGTCCCTGGGGTCCCGGTCCGGGTCCGAGCCGCGGTGGTCCCAGTCCCCAGGGTCCCGTTTCGGTCCCGAGCCGCGGGGGTCACGGGTCCCAGTGGTCCAGGTCCCAGTCCTGAGCTGCGAGAATCCCGGTCCCAGTCCCGGTCCCGGTCCGAGCTGCGGGGGGTCCCAGTCCCGGCGGTCCGGGTCCCGCTCTTGATCCCCAGCCGCGGGGGTCCCGGTCCCGGTCCCTGGTCCGAGGCGCAGGGGTCCGGTCCCGGGGTCTTGGCCCCAGTCCCAGTCCGAGCCGCGGGGGGATCCCGGTCTCGAACCCCAGCCGTGGGGGTCCCGGTCCCGGGGTCTTGGCCCCAGTCCCGGTCCGAGCCGCGGGGGTCTCGGTTCCGAGGATCCCGGTCCCGGTCCCGATCCGCGGTGGTCCGGGTCCACAGAGTCCCGGTCGCGGTCCCGAGCCGCGGGGGTCCCGGTCAAAGGGGTCCCGGTCGCGGTCCCGAGCCACGGGGGTCCCGGGTCCCGGTGGTCTAGGTCCCAGTCCTGAGCTGCGAGAATGCCGGTCCTGGTCCCGGTCTCGGTCCGAGCCGCGGGGGTCCCAGTCCCGGTTCCGAGCCGCGGGGGTCCCGGTCCCGGGAGTCCCGGTCCCGGTCCCTGGTCCGAGCCGCAGGGGTCTCGGTTCCGAGGATCCCGGTCGCGGTCCCGAGCAGCGAGGGTCCCGGTCCCCGGGGCCCCGGTCGCGGTCCCGAGCCGCGGGGGTCCCGATCCAGAGCCGCGGGGGTCACGGGTCCCAGCGGTCCAGGTCCCAGTCCTGAGCTGCGAGAATGCCGGTCCTGGTCCGAGCCGCGGGGGTCCCAGTCCCGGGGGTCTGGGTCCCGGTCCCTGCGCCGAGCCACGGGGGTCTCGGTTCCGAGGATCCCGGTCACGGTCCCAAGCCGCGGGGGTCTCGGTTACAGGGGTCCCTGTCCCGAGCCACGTGGGTCCCTGTTCCGAGCCGCGGGGGGTCCTGGTCCCCGGGGTCCAGAGGTCCCCGTCCCGCGCCGCGGGGGTCCCGGTCCCTGGGGTCCCGGTCCGGGTCCGAGCCGCGGTGGTCCCAGTCCCCAGGGTCCCGTTTCGGTCCCGAGCCGCGGGGGTCACGGGTCCCAGTGATCTAGGTCCCAGTCCTGAGCGGCGAGAATCCCGGTCCCAGTCCCGGTCCCGGTCCGAGCTGCGGGGGTCCCAGTCCCGGGGGTCCGGGTCCCGCTCTTGATCCCCAGCCGCGGGGGTCCCGGTCCCGGTCCCTGGTCCGAGGCGCAGGGGTCCGGTCCCGGGGTCTTGGCCCCAGTCCCAGTCCGAGCCGCGGGGGGATCCCGGTCTCGATCCCCAGCCGTGGGGGTCCCAGTCCCGGGGTCTTGGCCCCAGTCCCGGTCCGAGCCGCGGGGGTCTCGGTTCCGAGGATCCCGGTCGCGGTCCCGAGCAGCGAGGGTCCGGGTCCCCGGGGCCCCGGTCGCGGTCCCGAGCCGCGGGGGTCCCGGTCACAGGGGTCCCGGTCGCGGTCCCGAGCCACGGGGGTCCCGGGTCCCGGTGGTCTAGGTCCCAGTCCTGAGCTGCGAGAATGCCGGTCCTGGTCCCGGTCTCGGTCCGAGCCGCGGGGGTCCCAGTCCCGGTTCCGAGCCGCGGGGGTCCCGGTCCCGGGAGTCCCGGTCCCGGTCCCTGGTCCGAGCCGCAGGGGTCTCGGTTCCGAGGATCCCGGTCGCGGTCCCGAGCAGCGAGGGTCCCGGTCCCCGGGGCCCCGGTCGCGGTCCCGAGCCGCGGGGGTCCCGATCCAGAGCCGCGGGGGTCACGGGTCCCAGCAGTCCAGGTCCCAGTCCTGAGCTGCGAGAATGCCGGTCCTGGTCCGAGCCGCGGGGGTCCCAGTCCCGGGGGTCTGGGTCCCGGTCCCTGCTCCGAGCCACGGGAGTCTCGGTTCCGAGGATCCCGGTCACGGTCCCAAGCCGCGGGGGTCTCGGTTCCAGGGGTCCCTGTCCCGAGCCACGTGGGTCCCTGTTCCGAGCCGCGGGGGGTCCTGGTCCCCGGGGTCCAGAGGTCCCCGTCCCGCGCCGCGGGGGTCCCGGTCCCTGGGGTCCCGGTCCGGGTCCGAGCCGCGGTGGTCCCAGTCCCCAGGGTCCCGTTTCGGTCCCGAGCCGCGGGGGTCACGGGTCCCAGTGGTCCAGGTCCCAGTCCTGAGCTGCGAGAATCCCGGTCCCAGTCCCGGTCCCGGTCCGAGCTGCGGGGGTCCCAGTCCCGGCGGTCCGGGTCCCGCTCTTGATCCCCAGCCGCGGGGGTCCCGGTCCCGGTCCCTGGTCCGAGGCGCAGGGGTCCGGTCCCGGGGTCTTGGCCCCAGTCCCAGTCCGAGCCGCGGGGGGATCCCGGTCTCGATCCCCAGCCGTGGGGGTCCCGGTCCCGGGGTCTTGGCCCCAGTCCCGGTCCCAGCCGCGGGGGTCTCGGTTCCGAGGATCCCGGTCACGGTCCCGATCTGCGGTCGTCCGGGTCCACAGAGTCCCGGTCGCGGTCCCGAGCCGCGGGGGTCCCGGTCCCCGGGGTCCGGAGGTCCCGGTCCCGAGCCTCGGGGGTCCCGGTCCCAGGGGTCCCGGTCGCGGTCCCGAGCCTCGGGGGTCCCGGGTCCCGGTGGTCTAGGTCCCAGTCCTGAGCTGCGAGAATGCCGGTCCTGGTCCCGGTCTCGGTCCGAGCCGCGGGGGTCCCAGTCCCGGTTCCGAGCCGCGGGGGTCCCGGTGCCGGGAGTCCCGGTCCCGATCCCTGGTCCGAGCCGCAGGGGTCTCGGTTCCGAGGATCCCGGTCGCGGTCCCGAGCAGCGAGGGTCCCGGTCCCCGGGGCCCCGGTCGCGGTCCCGAGCCGAGGGGGTCCCGATCCAGAGCCGCGGGGGTCACGGGTCCCAGCGGTCCAGGTCCCAGTCCTGAGCTGCGAGAAGGCCGGTCCTGGTCCGAGCCGCGGGGGTCCCAGTCCCGGGGGTCTGGGTCCCGGTCCCTGCTCCGAGCCACGGGGGTCTCGGTTCCGAGGATCCCGGTCACGGTCCCAAGCCGCGGGGGTCTCGGTTACAGGGGTCCCTGTCCCGAGCCACGTGGGTCCCTGTTCCGAGCCGCGGGGGGTCCTGGTCCCCGGGGTCCAGAGGTCCCCGACCCGCGCCGCGGGGGTCCCGGTCCCTGGGGTCCCGGTCCGGGTCCGAGCCGCGGTGGTCCCAGTCCCCAGGGTCCCGGTGTCAGTCCCGAGCCGCGGGTGTCACGGGTCCCAGTGGTCCAGGTCCCAGTCCTGAGCTGCGAGAATCCCGGTCCCAGTCCCGGTCCCGGTCCGAGCTGCGGGGGTCCCAGTCCCGGCGGTCCGGGTCCCGCTCTTGATCCCCAGCCGCGGGGGTCCCGGTCCCGGTCCCTGGTCCGAGGCGCAGGGGTCCGGTCCCGGGGTCTTGGCCCCAGTCCCAGTCCGAGCCGCGGGGGGATCCCGGTCTCGATCCCCAGCCGTGGGGGTCCCGGTCCCGGGGTCTTGGCCCCAGTCCCGGTCCGAGCCGCGGGGGTCTCGGTTCCGAGGATCCCGGTCCCGGTCCCGATCCGCAGTGGTCCGGGTCCACAGAGTCCCGGTCGCGGTCCCGAGCCGCGGGGGTCCCGGTCCCCGGGGTCCGGAGGTCCCGGTCCCGAGCCTCGGGGGTCCCGGTCACAGGGGTCCCGGTCGCGGTCCCGAGCCACGGGGGGCCCGGGTCCCGGTGGTCTAGGTCCCAGTCCTGAGCTGCGAGAATGCCGGTCCTGGTCCTGGTCTCGGTCCGAGCCGCGGGGGTCCCAGTCCCGGTTCCGAGCCGCGGGGGGTCCCGGTGCCGGGAGTCCCGGTCCCGGTCCCTGGTCCGAGCCGCAGGGGTCTCGGTTCCGAGGATCCCGGTCGCGGTCCCGAGCAGCGAGGGTCCCGGTCCCCGGGGCCCCGGTCGCGGTCCCGAGCCGCGGGGGTCCTGATCCAGAGCCGCGGGGGTCACGGGTCCCAGCGGTCCAGGTCCCAGTCCTGAGCTGCGAGAATGCCGGTCCTGGTCCGAGCCGCGGGGGTCCCAGTCCCGGGGGTCTGGGTCCCGGTCCCTGCTCCGAGCCACGGGCGTCTCGGTTCCGAGGATCCCGGTCACGGTCCCAAGCCGCGGGGGTCTCGGTTACAGGGGTCCCTGTCCCGAGCCACGTGGGTCCCTGTTCCGAGCCGCGGGGGGTCCTGGTCCCTGGGGTCCAGAGGTCCCCGTCCCGCGCCGCGGGGGTCCCGGTCCCTGGGGTCCCGGTCCGGGTCCGAGCCGCGGTGGTCCCAGTCCCCAGGGTCCCGTTTCGGTCCCGAGCCGCGGGGGTCACGGGTCCCAGTGGTCCAGGTCCCAGTCCTGAGCTGCGAGAATCCCGGTCCCAGTCCCGGTCCTGGTCCATGCTGCGGGGGTCCCAGTCCCGGGGGTCCGGGTCCCGGTCTTGATCCCCAGCCGCGGGGGTCCTGGTCCCGGTCCCTGGTCCGAGGCGCAGGGGTCCGGTCCCGGGGTCTTGGCCCCAGTCCCAGTCCGAGCCGCGGGGGGATCCCGGTCTCGATCCCCAGCCGTGGGGGTCCCGGTCCCGGGGTCTTGGCCCCAGTCCCGGTCCGAGCCGCGGGGGTCTCGGTTCCGAGGATCCCGGTCGCGGTCCCGAGCAGCGAGGGTCCCGGTCCCCGGGGCCCCGGTCGCGGTCCCGAGCCGCGGGGGTCCCGGTCACAGGGGTCCCGGTCGCGGTCCCGAGCCACGGGGGTCCCGGGTCCCGGTGGTCTAGGTCCCAGTCCTGAGCTGCGAGAATGCCGGTCCTGGTCCCGGTCTCGGTCCGAGCCGCGGGGGTCCCAGTCCCGGTTCCGAGCCGCGGGGGTCCCGGTGCCGGGAGTCCCGGTCCCGGTCCCTGGTCCGAGCCGCAGGGGTCTCGGTTCCGAGGATCCCGGTCGCGGTCCCGAGCAGCGAGGGTCCCGGTCCCCGGGGCCCCGGTCGCGGTCCCGAGCCGCGGGGGTCCCGATCCAGAGCCGCGGGGGTCACGGGTCCCAGCGGTCCAGGTCCCAGTCCTGAGCTGCGAGAATGCCGGTCCTGGTCCAAGCCGCGGGGGTCTGGGTCCCGGTCCCTGCTCCGAGCCACGGGGGTCTCGGTTCCGAGGATCCCGGTCACGGTCCCAAGCCGCGGGGGTCTCGGTTACAGGGGTCCCTGTCCCGAGCCACGTGGGTCCCTGTTCCGAGCCGCGGGGGGTCCTGGTCCCCGGGGTCCAGAGGTCCCCGTCCCGCGCCGCGGGGGTCCCGGTCCCTGGGGTCCCGGTCCGGGTCCGAGCCGCGGTGGTCCCAGTCCCCAGGGTCCCGGTGTCGGTCCCGAGCCGCGGGGGTCACGGGTCCCAGTGGTCCAGGTCCCAGTCCTGAGCTGCGAGAATCCGGGTCCCAGTCCCGGTCCCGGTCCGAGCTGCGGGGGTCCCAGTCCCGGCGGTCCGGGTCCCGCTCTTGATCCCCAGCCGCGGGGGTCCCGGTCCCGGTCCCTGGTCCGAGGCGCAGGGGTCCAGTCCCGGGGTCTTGGCCCCAGTCCCAGTCCGAGCCGCGGGGGGATCCCGGTCTCGATCCCCAGCCGTGGGGGTCCCGGTCCCGGGGTCTTGGCCCCAGTCCCGGTCCGAGCCGCGGGGGTCTCGGTTCCGAGGATCCCGGTCCCGGTCCCGATCCGCGGTGGTCCGGGTCCACAGAGTCCCGGTCGCGGTCCCGAGCCGCGGGGGTCCCGGTCCCCGGGGTCCGGAGGTCCCGGTCCCGAGCCTCGGGGGTCCCGGTCACAGGGGTCCCGGTCGCGGTCCCGAGCCACGGGGGTCCCGGGTCCCGGTGGTCTAGGTCCCAGTCCTGAGCTGCGAGAATGCCGGTCCTGGTCCCGGTCTCGGTCCGAGCCGCGGGGGTCCCAGTCCCGGTTCCGAGCCGCGGGGGTCCCGGTGCCGGGAGTCCCGGTCCCGGTCCCTGGTCCGAGCCGCAGGGGTCTCGGTTCCGAGGATCCCGGTCGCGGTCCCGAGCAGCGAGGGTCCCGGTCCCCGGGGCCCCGGTCGCGGTCCCGAGCCGCGGGGGTCCTGATCCAGAGCCGCGGGGGTCACGGGTCCCAGCGGTCCAGGTCCCAGTCCTGAGCTGCGAGAATGCCGGTCCTGGTCCGAGCCGCGGGGGTCCCAGTCCCGGGGGTCTGGGTCCCGGTCCCTGCTCCGAGCCACGGGGGTCTCGGTTCCGAGGATCCCGGTCACGGTCCCAAGCCGCGGGGGTCTCGGTTACAGGGGTCCCTGTCCCGAGCCACGTGGGTCCCTGTTCCGAGCCGCGGGGGGTCCTGGTCCCTGGGGTCCAGAGGTCCCCGTCCCGCGCCGCGGGGGTCCCGGTCCCTGGGGTCCCGGTCCGGGTCCGAGCCGCGGTGGTCCCAGTCCCCAGGGTCCCGTTTCGGTCCCGAGCCGCGGGGGTCACGGGTCCCAGTGGTCCGGGTCCCAGTCCTGAGCTGCGAGAATCCCGGTCCCAGTCCCGGTCCCGGTCCGAGCTGCGGGGGTCCCAGTCCCGGCGGTCCGGGTCCCGCTCTTGATCCCCAGCCGCGGGGGTCCCGGTCCCGGTCCCTGGTCCGAGGCGCAGGGGTCCGGTCCCGGGGTCTTGGCCCCAGTCCCAGTCCGAGCCGCGGGGGGATCCTGGTCTCGATCCCCAGCCGTGGGGGTCCCGGTCCCGGGGTCTTGGCCCCAGTCCCGGTCCGAGCCGCGGGGGTCTCGGTTCCGAGGATCCCGGTCCCGGTCCCGATCCGCGGTGGTCCGGGTCCACAGAGTCCCGGTCGCGGTCCCGAGCCGCGGGGGTCCCGGTCACAGGGGTCCCGGTCGCGGTCCCGAGCCACGGGGGTCCCGGGTCCCGGTGGTCTAGGTCCCAGTCCTGAGCTGCGAGAATGCCGGTCCTGGTCCCGGTCTCGGTCCGAGCCGCGGGGGTCCCAGTCCCGGTTCCGAGCCGCGGGGGTCCCGGTGCCGGGAGTCCCGGTCCCGGTCCCTGGTCCGAGCCGCAGGGGTCTCGGTTCCGAGGATCCCGGTCGCGGTCCCGAGCAGCGAGGGTCCCGGTCCCCGGGGCCCCGGTCGCGGTCCCGAGCCGCGGGGGTCCCGATCCAGAGCCGCGGGGGTCACGGGTCCCAGCGGTCCAGGTCCCAGTCCTGAGCTGCGAGAATGCCGGTCCTGGTCCGAGCCGCGGGGGTCCCAGTCCCGGGGGTCTGGGTCCCGGTCCCTGCTCCGAGCCACGGGGGTCTCGGTTCCGAGGATCCCGGTCACGGTCCCAAGCCGCGGGGGTCTCGGTTACAGGGGTCCCTGTCCCGAGCCACGTGGGTCCCTGTTCCGAGCCGCGGGGGGTCCTGGTCCCCGGGGTCCAGAGGTCCCCGTCCCGCGCCGCGGGGGTCCCGGTCCCTGGGGTCCCGGTCCGGGTCCGAGCCGCGGTGGTCCCAGTCCCCAGGGTCCCGTTTCGGTCCCGAGCCGCGGGGGTCACGGGTCCCAGTGGTCTAGGTCCCAGTCCTGAGCAGCGAGAATCCCGGTCCCAGTCCCGGTCCCGGTCCGAGCTGCGGGGGTCCCAGTCCCGGCGGTCCGGGTCCCGCTCTTGATCCCCAGCCGCGGGGGTCCCGGTCCCGGTCCCTGGTCCGAGGCGCAGGGGTCCGGTCCCGGGGTCTTGGCCCCAGTCCCAGTCCGAGCCGCGGGGGGATCCCGGTCTCGATCCCCAGCCGTGGGGGTCCCGGTCCCGGGGTCTTGGCCCCAGTCCCGGTCCGAGCCGCGGGGGTCTCGGTTCCGAGGATCCCGGTCCCGGTCCCGAGCAGCGAGGGTCCCGGTCCCCGGGGCCCCGGTCGCGGTCCCGAGCCGCGGGGGTCCCGGTCACAGGGGTCCCGGTCGCGGTCCCGAGCCACGGGGGTCCCGGGTCACGGTGGTCTAGGTCCCAGTCCTGAGCTGCGAGAATGCCGGTCCTGGTCCCGGTCTCGGTCCGAGCTGCGGGGGTCTCGGTTCCGAGGATCCCGGTCCCGGTCCCGATCCGCGGTGGTCCGGGTCCACAGAGTCCCGGTCGCGGTCCCGAGCCGCGGGGGTCCCGGTCCCCGGGGTCCGGAGGTCCCGGTCCCGAGCCTCGGGGGTCCCGGTCACAGGGGTCCCGGTCGCGGTCCCGAGCCACGGTGGTCCCGGGTCCCGGTGGTCTAGGTCCCAGTCCTGAGCTGCGAGAATGCCGGTCCTGGTCCCGGTCTCGGTCCGAGCCGCGGGGGTCCCAGTCCCGGTTCCGAGCCGCGGGGGTCCCGGTGCCGGGAGTCCCGGTCCCGGTCCCTGGTCCGAGCCGCAGGGGTCTCGGTTCCGAGGATCCCGGTCGCGGTCCCGAGCAGCGAGGGTCCCAGTCCCCGGGGCCCCGGTCGCGGTCCCGAGCCGCGGGGGTCCCGATCCAGAGCCGCGGGGGTCACGGGTCCCAGCGGTCCAGGTCCCAGTCCTGAGCTGCGAGAATGCCGGTCCTGGTCCGAGCCGCGGGGGTCCCAGTCCCGGGGGTCTGGGTCCCGGTCCCTGCTCCGAGCCACGGGGGTCTCGGTTCCGAGTATCCCGGTCACGGTCCCAAGCCGCGGGGGTCTCGGTTACAGGGGTCCCTGTCCCGAGCCACGTGGGTCCCCGTCCCGCGCTGCGGGGGTCCCGGTCCCTGGGGTCCCGGTCCGGGTCCGAGCCGCGGTGGTCCCAGTCCCCAGGGTCCCGTTTCGGTCCCGAGCCGCGGGGGTCACGGGTCCCAGTGGTCCAGGTCCCAGTCCTGAGCTGCGAGAATCCCGGTCCCAGTCCCGGTCCCGGTCCGAGCTGCGGGGGTCCCAGTCCCGGCGGTCCGGGTCCCGCTCTTGATCTCCAGCCGCGGGGGGTCCCGGTCCCGGTCCCTGGTCCGAGGCGCAGGGGTCCGGTCCCGGGGTCTTGGCCCCAGTCCCAGTCCGAGCCGCGGGGGGATCCCGGTCTCGATCCCCAGCCGTGGGGGTCCCGGTCCCGGGGTCTTGGCCCCAGTCCCGGTCCGAGCCGCGGGGGTCTCGGTTCCGAGGATCCCGGTCCCGGTCCCGATCCGCGGTGGTCCGGGTCCACAGAGTCCCGGTCGCGGTCCCGAGCCGCGGGGGTCCCGGTCCCCGGGGTCCGGAGGTCCCGGTCCCGAGCCTCGGGGGTCCCGGTCACAGGGGTCCCGGTCGCGGTCCCGAGCCACGGGGGTCCCGGGTCCCGGTGGTCTAGGTCCCAGTCCTGAGCTGCGAGAATGCCGGTCCTGGTCCCGGTCTCGGTCCGAGCCGCGGGGGTCCCAGTCCCGGTTCCGAGCCGCGGGGGTCCCGGTGCCGGGAGTCCCGGTCCCGGTCCCTGGTCCGAGCCGCAGGGGTCTCGGTTCCGAGGATCCCGGTCGCGGTCCCGAGCAGCGAGGGTCCCGGTCCCCGGGGCCCCGGTCGCGGTCCCGAGCAGCGGGGGTCCCGATCCAGAGCCGCGGGGGTCACGGGTCCCAGCGGTCCAGGTCCCAGTCCTGAGCTGCGAGAATGCCGGTCCTGGTCCGAGCCGCGGGGGTCCCAGTCCCGGGGGTCTGGGTCCCGGTCCCTGCTCCGAGCCACGGGGGTCTCGGTTCCGAGGATCCCGGTCACGGTCCCAAGCCGCGGGGGTCTCGGTTACAGGGGTCCCTGTCCCGAGCCACGTGGGTCCCTGTTCCGAGCCGCGGGGGGTCCTGGTCCCCGGGGTCCAGAGGTCCCCGTCCCGCGCCGCGGGGGTCCCGGTCCCTGGGGTCCCGGTCCGGGTCCGAGCCGCGGTGGTCCCAGTCCCCAGGGTCCCGTTTCGGTCCCGAGCCGCGGGGGTCACGGGTCCCAGTGGTCTAGGTCCCAGTCCTGAGCTGCGAGAATCCCGGTCCCAGTCCCGGTCCCGGTCCGAGCTGCGGGGGTCCCAGTCCCGGCGGTCCGGGTCCCGCTCTTGATCCCCAGCCGCGGGGGTCCCGGTCCCGGTCCCTGGTCCGAGGCGCAGGGGTCCGGTCCCGGGGTCTTGGCCCCAGTCCCAGTCCGAGCCGCGGGGGGATCCCGGTCTCGATCCCCAGCCGTGGGGGTCCCGGTCCCGGGGTCTTGGCCCCAGTCCCGGTCCGAGCCGCGGGGGTCTCGGTTCCGAGGATCCCGGTCCCGGTCCCGATCCGCGGTGGTCCGGGTCCACAGAGTCCCGGTCGCGGTCCCGAGCCGCGGGGGTCCCGGTCACAGGGGTCCCGGTCGCGGTCCCGAGCCACGGGGGTCCCGGGTCCCGGTGGTCTAGGTCCCAGTCCTGAGCTGCGAGAATCCCGGTCCGGGTCCCGGTCTCGGTCCGAGCCGCGGGGGTCCCAGTCCCGGTTCCGAGCCGCGGGGGTCCCGGTGCCGGGAGTCCCGGTCCCGGTCCCTGGTCCGAGCCGCAGGGGTCTCGGTTCCGAGGATCCCGGTCGCGGTCCCGAGCAGCGAGGGTCCCAGTCCCCGGGGCCCCGGTCGCGGTCCCGAGCCGCGGGGGTCCCGATCCAGAGCCGCGGGGGTCACGGGTCCCAGCGGTCCAGGTCCCAGTCCTGAGCTGCGAGAATGCCGGTCCTGGTCCGAGCCGCGGGGGTCCCAGTCCCGGGGGTCTGGGTCCCGGTCCCTGCTCCGAGCCACGGGGGGTCTCGGTTCCGAGTATCCCGGTCACGGTCCCAAGCCGCGGGGGTCTCGGTTACAGGGGTCCCTGTCCCGAGCCACGTGGGTCCCCGTCCCGCGCTGCGGGGGTCCCGGTCCCTGGGGTCCCGGTCCGGGTCCGAGCCGCGGTGGTCCCAGTCCCCAGGGTCCCGTTTCGGTCCCGAGCCGCGGGGGTCACGGGTCCCAGTGGTCCAGGTCCCAGTCCTGAGCTGCGAGAATCCCGGTCCCAGTCCCGGTCCCGGTCCGAGCTGCGGGGGTCCCAGTCCCGGCGGTCCGGGTCCCGCTCTTGATCTCCAGCCGCGGGGGTCCCGGTCCCGGTCCCTGGTCCGAGGCGCAGGGGTCCGGTCCCGGGGTCTTGGCCCCAGTCCCAGTCCGAGCCGCGGGGGGATCCCGGTCTCGATCCCCAGCCGTGGGGGTCCCGGTCCCGGGGTCTTGGCCCCAGTCCCGGTCCGAGCCGCGGGGGTCTCGGTTCCGAGGATCCCGGTCCCGGTCCCGATCCGCGGTGGTCCGGGTCCACAGAGTCCCGGTCGCGGTCCCGAGCCGCGGGGGTCCCGGTCCCCGGGGTCCGGAGGTCCCGGTCCCGAGCCTCGGGGGTCCCGGTCACAGGGGTCCCGGTCGCGGTCCCGAGCCACGGGGGTCCCGGGTCCCGGTGGTCTAGGTCCCAGTCCTGAGCTGCGAGAATGCCGGTCCTGGTCCCGGTCTCGGTCCGAGCCGCGGGGGTCCCAGTCCCGGTTCCGAGCCGCGGGGGTCCCGGTGCCGGGAGTCCCGGTCCCGGTCCCTGGTCCGAGCCGCAGGGGTCTCGGTTCCGAGGATCCCGGTCGCGGTCCCGAGCAGCGAGGGTCCCGGTCCCCGGGGCCCCGGTCGCGGTCCCGAGCAGCGGGGGTCCCGATCCAGAGCCGCGGGGGTCACGGGGCCCAGCGGTCCAGGTCCCAGTCGTGAGCTGCGAGAATGCCGGTCCTGGTCCGAGCCGCGGGGGTCCCAGTCCCGGGGGTCTGGGTCCCGGTCCCTGCTCCGAGCCACGGGGGTCTCGGTTCCGAGGATCCCGGTCACGGTCCCAAGCCGCGGGGGTCTCGGTTACAGGGGTCCCTGTCCCGAGCCACGTGGGTCCCTGTTCCGAGCCGCGGGGGGTCCTGGTCCCCGGGGTCCAGAGGTCCCCGTCCCGCGCCGCGGGGGTCCCGGTCCCTGGGGTCCCGGTCCGGGTCCGAGCCGCGGTGGTCCCTGTCCCCAGGGTCCCGTTTCGGTCCCGAGCCGCGGGGGTCACGGGTCCCAGTGGTCTAGGTCCCAGTCCTGAGCTGCGAGAATCCCGGTCCCAGTCCCGGTCCCGGTCCGAGCTGCGGGGGTCCCAGTCCCGGGGGTCCGGGTCCCGCTCTTGATCCCCAGCCGCGGGGGTCCCGGTCCCGGTCCCTGGTCCGAGGCGCAGGGGTCCGGTCCCGGGGTCTTGGCCCCAGTCCCAGTCCGAGCCGCGGGGGGATCCCGGTCTCGATCCCCAGCCGTGGGGGTCCCGGTCCCGGGGTCTTGGCCCCAGTCCCAGTCCGAGCCGCGGGGGTCTCGGTTCCGAGGATCCCGGTCCCGGTCCCGATCCGCGGTGGTCCGGGTCCACAGAGTCCCGGTCGCGGTCCCGAGCCGCGGGGGTCCCGGTCACAGGGGTCCCGGTCGCGGTCCCGAGCCACGGGGGTCCCGGGTCCCGGTGGTCTAGGTCCCAGTCCTGAGCTGCGAGAATGCCGGTCCTGGTCCCGGTCTCGGTCCGAGCCGCGGGGGTCCCAGTCCCGGTTCCGAGCCGCGGGGGTCCCGGTGCCGGGAGTCCCGGTCCCGGTCCCTGGTCCGAGCCGCAGGGGTCTCGGTTCCGAGGATCCCGGTCGCGGTCCCGAGCAGCGAGGGTCCCGGTCCCCGGGGCCCCGGTCGCGGTCCCGAGCCGCGGGGGTCCCGATCCAGAGCCGCGGGGGTCACGGGTCCCAGCGGTCCAGGTCCCAGTCCTGAGCTGCGAGAATGCCGGTCCTGGTCCGAGCCGCGGGGGGTCCCAGTCCCGGGGGTCTGGGTCCCGGTCCCTGCTCCGAGCCACGGGGGTCTCGGTTCCGAGGATCCCGGTCACGGTCCCAAGCCGCGGGGGTCTCGGTTACAGGGGTCCCTGTCCCGAGCCACGTGGGTCCCTGTTCCGAGCCGGGGGGGGTCCTGGTCCCCGGGGTCCAGAGGTCCCCGTCCCGCGCCGCGGGGGTCCCGGTCCCTGGGGTCCCGGTCCGGGTCCGAGCCGCGGTGGTCCCAGTCCCCAGGGTCCCGTTTCGGTCCCGAGCCGCGGGGGTCACGGGTCCCAGTGGTCCAGGTCCCAGTCCTGAGCTGCGAGAATCCCGGTCCCAGTCCCGGTCCCGGTCCGAGCTGCGGGGGTCCCAGTCCCGGCGGTCCGGGTCCCGCTCTTGATCCCCAGCCGCGGGGGTCCCGGTCCCGGTCCCTGGTCCGAGGCGCAGGGGTCCGGTCCCGGGGTCTTGGCCCCAGTCCCAGTCCGAGCCGCGGGGGGATCCCGGTCTCGATCCCCAGCCTTGGGGGTCCCGGTCCCGGGGTCTTGGCCCCAGTCCCGGTCTGAGCCGCGGGGGTCTCAGTTCCGAGGATCCCGGTCCCGGTCCCAATCCGCGGTGGTCCGGGTCCACAGAGTCCCGGTCGCGGTCCCGAGCCGCGGGGGTCCCGGTCCCCGGGGTCCGGAGGTCCCGGTCCCGAGCCTCGGGGGTCCCGGTCACAGGGGTCCCGGTCGCGGTCCCGAGCCACGGGGGTCCCGGGTCCCGGTGGTCTAGGTCCCAGTCCTGAGCTGCGAGAATGCCGGTCCTGGTCCCGGTCTCGGTCCGAGCCGCGGGGGTCCCAGTCCCGGTTCCGAGCCGCGGGGGTCCCGGTGCCGGGAGTCCCGGTCCCGGTCCCTGGTCCGAGCCGCAGGGGTCTCGGTTCCGAGGATCCCGGTCGCGGTCCCGAGCAGCGAGGGTCCCGGTCCCCGGGGCCCCGGTCGCGGTCCCGAGCCGCGGGGGTCCCGATCCAGAGCCGCGGGGGTCAGGGGTTCCAGCGGTCCAGGTCCCAGTCCTGAGCTGCGAGAATGCCGGTCCTGGTCCGAGCCGCGGGGGTCCCAGTCCCGGGGGTCTGGGTCCCGGTCCCTGCTCCGAGCCACGGGGGTCTCGGTTCCGAGGATCCCGGTCACGGTCCCAAGCCGCGGGGGTCTTGGTTACAGGGGTCCCTGTCCCGAGCCACGTGGGTCCCTGTTCCGAGCCGCGGGGGGTCCTGGTCCCCGGGGTCCAGAGGTCCCCGTCCCGCGCCGCGGGGGTCCCGGTCCCTGGGGTCCCGGTCCGGGTCCGAGCCGCGGTGGTCCCAGTCCCCAGGGTCCCGTTTCGGTCCCGAGCCGCGGGGGTCACGGGTCCCAGTGGTCTAGGTCCCAGTCCTGAGCTGCAAGAATCCCGGTCCCAGTCCCGGTCCCGGTCCGAGCTGCGGGGGTCCCAGTCCCGGGGGTCCGGGTCCCGCTCTTGATCCCCAGCCGCAGGGGTCCCGGTCCCGGTCCCTGGTCCGAGGCGCAGGGGTCCGGTCCCGGGGTCTTGGCCCCGGTCCCAGTCCGAGCCGCGGGGGGATCCCGGTCTCGATCCCCAGCCGTGGGGGTCCCGGTCCCGGGGTCTTGGCCCCAGTCCCGGTCCGAGCCGCGGGGGTCTCGGTTCCGAGGATCCCGGTCCCGGTCCCGAGCAGCGAGGGTCCCGGTCCCCGGGGCCCCGGTCGCGGTCCCGAGCCACGGGGGTCCCGGGTCCCGGTGGTCTAGGTCCCAGTCCTGAGCTGCGAGAATGCCGGTCCTGGTCCCGGTCTCGGTCCGAGCCGCGGGGGTCCCAGTCCCGGTTGCGAGCCGCGGGGGTCCCGGTGCCGGGAGTCCCGGTCCCGGTCCCTGGTCCGAGCCGCAGGGGTCTCGGTTCCGAGGATTCCGGTCGCGGTCCCGAGCAGCGAGTGTCCCGGTCCCCGGGGCCCCGGTCGCGGTCCCGAGCCGCGGGGGTCCCGATCCAGAGCCGCGGGGGTCACGGGTCCCAGCGGTCCAGGTCCCAGTCCTGAGCTGCGAGAATGCCGGTCCTGGTCCGAGCCGCGGGGGTCCCAGTCCCGGGGGTCTGGGTCCCGGTCCCTGCTCCGAGCCACGGGGGTCTCGGTTCCGAGGATCCCGGTCACGGTCCCAAGCCGCGGGGGTCTCGGTTACAGGGGTCCCTGTCCCGAGCCACGTGGGTCCCTGTTCCGAGCCGCGGGGGGTCCTGGTCCCCGGGGTCCAGAGGTCCCCGTCCCGCGCCGCGGGGGTCCCGGTCCCTGGGGTCCCGGTCCGGGTCCGAGCCGCGGTGGTCCCAGTCCCCAGGGTCCCGTTTCGGTCCCGAGCCGCGGGGGTCACGGGTCCCAGTGGTCCAGGTCCCAGTCCTGAGCTGCGAGAATCCCGGTCCCAGTCCCGGTCCTGGTCCGAGCTGCGGGGGTCCCAGTCCCGGCGGTCCGGGTCCCGCTCTTGATCCCCAGCCGCGGGGGTCCCGGTCCCGGTCCCTGGTCCGAGGCGCAGGGGTCCGGTCCCGGGGTCTTGGCCCCAGTCCCAGTCCGAGCCGCGGGGGGATCCCGGTCTCGATCCCCAGCCGTGGGGGTCCCGGTCCCGGGGTCTTGGCCCCAGTCCCGGTCCGAGCCGCGGGGGTCTCGGTTCCGAGGATCCCGGTCCCGGTCCCGATCCGCGGTGGTCCGGGTCCACAGCGTCCCGGTCGCGGTCCCGAGCCGCGGGGGTCCCGGTCACAGGGGTCCCGGTCGCGGTCCCGAGCCACGGGGGTCCCGGGTCCCGGTGGTCTAGGTCCCAGTCCTGAGCTGCGAGAATGCCGGTCCTGGTCCCGGTCTCGGTCCGAGCCGCGGGGGTCCCAGTCCCGGTTCCGAGCCGCAGGGGTCCTGGTGCCGGGAGTCCCGGTCCCGGTCCCTGGTCCGAGCCGCAGGGGTCTCGGTTCCGAGGATCCCGGTCGCGGTCCCGAGCAGCGAGGGTCCCGGTCCCCGGGGCCCCGGTCGCGGTCCCGAGCCGCGGGGGTCCCGATCCAGAGCCACGGGGGTCACGGGTCCCAGCGGTCCAGGTCCCAGTCCTGAGCTGCGAGAATGCCGGTCCTGGTCCGAGCCGCGGGGGTCCCAGTCCCGGGGGTCTGGGTCCCGGTCCCTGCTCCGAGCCACGGGGGTCTCGGTTCCGAGGATCCCGGTCACGGTCCCAAGCCGCGGGGGTCTCGGTTACAGGGGTCCCTGTCCCGAGCCACGTGGGTCCCCGTCCCGCGCCGCGGGGGTCCCGGTCCCTGGGGTCCCCGTCCGGGTCCGAGCCGCGGTGGTCCCAGTCCCCAGGGTCCCGTTTCGGTCCCGAGCCGCGGGGGTCACGGGTCCCAGTGGTCCAGGTCCCAGTCCTGAGCTGCGAGAATCCCGGTCCCAGTCCCGGTCCCGGTCCGAGCTGCGGGGGTCCCAGTCCCGGCGGTCCGGGTCCCGCTCTTGATCCCCAGCCGCGGGGGTCCCGGTCCCGGTCCCTGGTCCGAGGCGCAGGGGTCCGGTCCCGGGGTCTTGGCCCCAGTCCCAGTCCGAGCCGCGGGGGGATCCCGGTCTCGATCCCCAGCCGTGGGGGTCCCGGTCCCGGGGTCTTGGCCCCAGTCCCGGTCCGAGCCGCAGGGGTCTCGGTTCCGAGGATCCCGGTCGCGGTCCCGAGCAGCGAGGGTCCCGGTCCCCGGGGCCCCGGTCGCGGTCCCGAGCCGCGGGGGTCCCGGTCACAGGGGTCCCGGTCGCGGTCCCGAGCCACGGGGGTCCCGGGTCCCGGTGGTCTAGGTCCCAGTCCTGAGCTGCGAGAATGCAGGTCCTGGTCCCGGTCTCGGTCCGAGCCGCGGGGGTCCCAGTCCCGGTTCCGAGCCGCGGGGGTCCCGGTGCCGGGAGTCCCGGTCCCGGTCCCTGGTCCGAGCCGCAGGGGTCTCGGTTCCGAGGATCCCGGTCGCGGTCCCGAGCAGCGAGGGTCCCGGTCCCCGGGGCCCCGGTCGCGGTCCCGAGCCGCGGGGGTCCCGATCCAGAGCCGCGGGGGTCACGGGTCCCAGCGGTCCAGGTCCCAGTCCTGAGCTGCGAGAATGCCGGTCCTGGTCCGAGCCACGGGGGTCCCAGTCCCGGGGGTCTGGGTCCCGGTCCCTGCTCCGAGCCACGGGGGTCTCGGTTCCGAGGATCCCGGTCCCGGTCCCGAGCCGCGGGGGTCTCGGTTACAGGGGTCCCTGTCCCGAGCCACGTGGGTCCCTGTTCCGAGCCGCGGGGGGTCCTGGTCCCCGGGGTCCAGAGGTCCCCGTCCCGCGCCGCGGGGGTCCCGGTCCCTGGGGTCCCGGTCCGGGTCCGAGCCGCGGTGGTCCCAGTCCCCAGGGTCCCGTTTCGGTCCCGAGCCGCGGGGGTCACGGGTCCCAGTGGTCCAGGTCCCAGTCCTGAGCTGCGAGAATCCCGGTCCCAGTCCCGGTCCCGGTCCGAGCTGCGGGGGTCCCAGTCCCGGCGGTCCGGGTCCCGCTCTTGATCCCCAGCCGCGGGGGTCCCGGTCCCGGTCCCTGGTCCGAGGCGCAGGGGTCCGGTCCCGGGGTCTTGGCCCCAGTCCCAGTCCGAGCCGCGGGGGGATCCCGGTCTCGATCCCCAGCCGTGGGGGTCCCGGTCCCGGGGTCTTGGCCCCAGTTCTGGTCCGAGCCGCGGGGGTCTCGGTTCCGAGGATCCCGGTCCCGGTCCCGATCCGCGGTGGTCCGGGTCCACAGAGTCCCGGTCGCGGTCCCGAGCCGCGGGGGTCCCGGTCACAGGGGTCCCGGTCGCGGTCCCGAGCCGCGGGGGTCCCGGGTCCCGGTGGTCTAGGTCCCAGTCCTGAGCTGCGAGAATGCCGGTCCTGGTCCCGGTCTCGGTCCGAGCCGCGGGGGTCCCAGTCCCGGTTCTGAGCCGCGGGGGTCCCGGTGCCGGGAGTCCCGGTCCCGGTCCCTGGTCCGAGCCGCAGGGGTCTCGGTTCCGAGGATCCCGGTCGCGGTCCCGAGCAGCGAGGGTCCCGGTCCCCGGGGCCCCGGTCGCGGTCCCGAGCCGCGGGGGTCCCGATCCAGAGCCGCGGGGGTCACGGGTCCCAGCGGTCCAGGTCCCAGTCCTGAGCTGCGAGAATGCCGGTCCTGGTCCGAGCCGCGGGGGTCCCAGTCCCGGGGGTCTGGGTCCCGGTCCCTGCTCCGAGCCACGGGGGTCTCGGTTCCGAGGATCCCGGTCACGGTCCCAAGCCGCGGGGGTCTCGGTTACAGGGGTCCCTGTCCCGAGCCACGTGGGTCCCCGTCCCGCGCCGCGGGGGTCTCGGTCCCTGGGGTCCCGGTCCGGGTCCGAGCCGCGGTGGTCCCAGTCCCCAGGGTCCCGTTTCGGTCCCGAGCCGCGGGGGTCACGGGTCCCAGTGGTCCAGGTCCCAGTCCTGAGCTGCGAGAATCCCGGTCCCAGTCCCGGTCCCGGTCCGAGCTGCGGGGGTCCCAGTCCCGGCGGCCCGGGTCCCGCTCTTGATCCCCAGCCGCGGGGGTCCCGGTCCCGGTCCCTGGTCCGAGGCGCAGGGGTCCGGTCCCGGGGTCTTGGCCCCAGTCCCAGTCCGAGCCGCGGGGGGATCCCGGTCTCGATCCCCAGCCGTGGGGGTCCCGGTCCCGGGGTCTTGGCCCCAGTCCCGGTCCGAGCCGCGGGGGTCTCGGTTCCGAGGATCCCGGTCCCGGTCCCGATCCGC
>NC_054054.1:118771912-118871181 GCF_017639655.2 Falco naumanni | reverse complement strand
GAGCGAGGCCGCAGCGGGGTGCGCGGTGCCGCGTCTCGGCGGCTGGCTGAGAACGTGAAACTCACAGAAACGCACCGAGTGCGGGGGGGGGTGTAGCTTAGGGCTTAACCCCTTGTCTGTAGCCAAGAAAAAGAGCGTGATCAGTAGTGACTGACCAGGGATGGTTTGGTATGTTGCGCGTGGACAGTGACGAGGACAGATAAGGTGGGATTGGGACTAACGAAGGCTCTTGTGGTCAGACTCAGGAGTCCGTGCCTCAATCCCCTCCAGAAGCCTCGGGCAGTGACAGCTTGTTTGGGTACCTGGCCCCCCAGCATATTCACCCTTTCTCGCTTTAAACCCCTCGGCTGGCTCCGACAGGCCGGAATACTTTTTCCTGGCCAGGCTGTTCTCTGCACTCGGCTGTCAGTGTTGGGGTGCTGGGGGCTCGTCCCTTTCCAGGGCGGGTAAAACCAGGACCTGCGCGGTTGTGCCTGGCAAAACAACGCAAATAAGTGGACCGAGGGACCAGGGGGCTGCCAGCTCTTTGCAGCCCTGCCAGTGGCACCGTTACCCGGGAGCAGCACAGAGCAGCTCCCGCAGTGCTACCACCAGGGTGCTGAGAGGAGAAGCCAGGACCGGGAATTCCTTATTGCCTTTTGGGGTTCCTGGTCCCCCGCGTCCCCAAGAGGAGAGCCCAGATCTGCCTCCAAACTCCAGCCGCTGCTCCTGCCAGAGCCCCGTGAAAGCTGCCACCGCCAAGGGATAACCCTACCTCATCCCAAGGGTCACATCCTGCTCTCCCGGCACGAAGCACACACAAGCCGAGGCTAGGCTCTGCAGTGAGCTCAGCCCTTATTTTGTGTTGAGACTGGCCAGCCTGGGAAGAGCTGTGACCCCTGCAGAGCAACCAGGCAGCCCTGGGGCTGGCGGCTGCAGTGTCTGGTGGCCATGGGATCCAGCAGATCCCGGGGGAGGTGACAGGGTGCTCCTCACGTGCTGGGCATCTGCTGGGGAGGGCTGTGTCCCTAGGGCAAGAGGGACGGGACATCCCGGAGTGGGTCCCTCTGAAGGATGAGCCCCAGGCAGGGCGCGGAGGGGGATCTCTGTCCCTGGAGATGCTCCAGCCTGACAGGGGGGATGAGCAGGCACGGTGCAGGGGCCAGACCGCCCTTCTCCGGAGTCCCCCTCCAGCCCCCTTCTCCCAGCATCCCGGGTGACAGCCCTGCCCCACAGCTGTGGGCACAGAGCCTGGCCCCGGCCTCCCTCGCACCCAGCCCCACAGCCCTGAGCCAACCTGCCCTCCCCGTGGGGCTCCCCAAACCCGCTGCCCCCAGACCCAAACCCGCTGCCCTGTCTGCACCGGCTGTGCTGGCAGCTGGGTGTGCGCTGCTCTTCTTCCCCGCTTGAGCAGAGCCCAGCTCCTCCTGGGCGTAACTGGCCTCGCGAGGGCTCAGCTATTCCTGCGGCTTCTGTGCAGCTCCTCTCGCCACCCTGTACCCGGGAGGCTCCAAAGCCACTTGTGTTTCCTTCCCAGGGGCATCTACAGAGCCGGGTGGGGACATGGCACAAGCAGAGGGGTAGTCCCGGGCGCTCCCACCACCACCATGTCACCCCCAGCAGCTCCCTGCAGAGGCAGGGGAAGGATGCTCCAGGGGTTGGGAGCAGCTCCCAGGACTTGGGACACTGAGCGCGGCCACCCTTGTGCCGCACGGGCAGCGTGTAACCATTGCCACGCAGGTGGTGGCTTGTGCCTCAGTTTCCCCATGGGGAATTGCTGTGGTGCTGCAGAGGGGGAGTGGTAGCATCCATGTACAGGGGCTGGCTGTACAGCCAGGGCCGGGCTGGTGAGACGTCCCCTACCTCCAGGTCGGGAGGGTCAGACGGAGCCAGGCGCTGCTGGAAGGAAACAAGGAGGCAAAAAGGAGTTTTCTTCAGGGTTTGTTTTTTTTTTTTTTTTTAATATTTACAATACTTTACATGAAAAAGGTGAAATTGAACACGTATCTCTGCAATCCTACAGCATCCCTATAGAGTCCCCAAAACAAGACAACATAACAAAACCAAGAGAAAGCCAACAAAACCAAAAAAACCAAGCATTGTCAATACAGATATAAACATCTACGCCGACCCCCAAAGCCCCCCCAGGGACATGGCCCTCCTGCCCCGGCCCCAGGGACACCATCCCCAGCCATGTGGTGGCATCCCATGGCAAAGCATCCCACCGGGGGAGGGCAGCGTCCCAGCCCCAGTGCATGCTTTCATGCACTGAACGTGATGGTTCTCAGCCTGGCCCATGCTCATCTGCTAGTAGAGAGGCATCGTTGAGGTCAAACCACTGCTCCATGTTGGCACAGTTGGAGAGGTAATCATTTGTCCCTTCATCCCAGGCGTGCTGCAGGAAAGAAGTGGCCATGAAGGTTTCGTCCAAGTCCAGGATGTTCTTGTTGGACTCAGTGAGGACCTGCTCCTGGCCCTGGGGACAGTCGACGTGGTCCCCGTGCACCGCCAGGTCCAGGTTGTGTGTTACGGGGCTGATGGCAGGCATGAGGTCCAGGTCCCCCAAAGCAGAGAAGTCTCCGTCCAGGCTGGTGTTGAAAATGGCTTCCCAGTCAAAGTCACCTTCCAGCGACCCCAGCTCGGTCTGCTCTTCCTGAGTCAGCAAGGCCGAGCTGGAAAGCCGAGGCACCTTGGCTGTTCTCTTGGGCGAGCTGTGCCTGCGCTTGTGCCCTGCCTTGCCGTCCACCGCATTCCCGTTGTGGCCACCGGTGACTTCTTCAAACTCTTTCAGCAGCTGCTGCAATTCGGTGTTGACAGTGAGGATGCTGCTGGAGGTGCAAGCCGGAGCAGCTGGGCTGGTGGCAAACGGTGCTCCGGGCTGGGCCCCGTTGGTGAAGGCCGGGTGGATCTGCACGGGGGACGTCCTCCGCTTTTTGACGGCACCGTTCTCGAGCTGGCCGGCGTGTTGGGGGTCCAGCTTCCAGAAGCCACCTTTCCCCGGCTCGCCTTTCTCCCGGGGCACCTTGACGAAGCACTTATTCAAGGAGAGGTTGTGCCGGATGGAGCTCTAGACCCAAAAGAGAAAAAGAATCCGTCTGAATGCTTGTGTGCTGCCGCAGCACCTACCTGGGTGCAAGGGAGACTGGTGGGAAAGCACATTTTCGGCAACCAGAAATGGGCAAAAGCAAGCAGAAATGGCAACGTCCAAACATGCCGGGTGCGTGCCCAGCAGAGACACCCCTGCCCTGAGTCACTGGCCCTTTTCTTGCCTCCCGTCTACTCCAGCCAGCGATGGCAGGAGCCACGGCGCTCAGGCTAGGACTTGGCAACCAGCGGGAAGATTTTGGGCATCCCCATGGGACCTTGCCTCGGAAAGCCCTCCGTAGCCCTGCGGGGAGAAGGGAGACGGCAAGAGGTCTCCAGATCTCCTTCCTACCTGCCAGGTGGGATCAGCGTGTCGGAAGTAGCAGAAGTTGTCCATGATCCACTTGTAGATGTCGGACACGCTGATTTTGGGCTTCTTGCTGGCCTCCATTGCCATGCGGATGAGGGTGGCATAGGAGTAGGGTGGCTTGACGTGCGGGTTGGTCTTGTAGTCAATGTCCCCCGCGAGCTGCGGGTGCACGGCCACAGGGTGGCTGGCAGGGCAAGGGGTGTGTGACATGCCCACGCAGGCCGTGCCAGAGGTCGTGGGTGAGCACGGTGGGGCAAAGCTGGGGACCTTGTGACCGTTGTGCGGGTCTGGGCCACTGGGGCAGCAGGAGGACTCGTCCAGGGCGATCCCAACGATGGAGAAGTCACACAGCCACATGAGGCTGGTCAGGCTGTCGTTGAGATCATGCGAGTCCCCCACGCTGCCCGTGTGCCCTCCGTCCTTGCCTGCCTGCAGGCTGTTCAGCCACCCCTCAGCCATGGCTCGGTGTGTCGGCAGCTCTTGCAGTCCCGGGGCGCACGTGAAGGGGAAGGAGGGCGCGGGGCAGGTCCTGCAATAAGAGCAGAGAGGGGGTTGGGGCTCCCCGAGGCGCAGCTGCTCTCTGGCACGCGGGCAGGACCGGGTCTGGGTGCCCCCAGCACCACTGAGCGAGACCCACCCCGGGGTGCTGCGCACCAGAGCCGCAGCGCCTCCCCCGGGGTGCTTCGGCAGCCCCAGAGCTCGGGGAGATGCCCTCAGAGCCCCGCGCCCCGGTGTCACCCACCCCCACCCCGGCGGGCTGGTGCTGCCCGGCAAGCCTTCGGCTGAAGGCAGAATTTTCCAAAACCAAGGGAAACCCCCCGGGAAGAGCCAAAGCCCAGCCCCGGCAGCCCACGGAGCGGGGCCGTTTGTCGCACCTGCCGCTAGCAGGACTAAATGTCAGGCTGCGACACCTCGGGCAAAGCCCTTCGAGTCCCCCCCGCTGCCCACTCCCTGGGTTCGGGGCCGTTTCTGCTGCTGCCTTCACCTGGTCCGCCCGGGCCAGCCGGGGCCGGGGCGCGGAGCCCCTCTCAGCACCGCGCTCGCAGCGAGCCGGCAGTTCGGCTTTGGCTTCTTCGCGGCCCGGGGGTGCGGCGCCTGTTCGCTGGGGGCTGCAGACGCGCCCCCCGGCTCTGGGGCAGCGGCGGGGCTGCCGAGGCCGGCCGGGACCGGGGAGCCCCGCACCGGCCGCGCCGGGGCTGCGGGTTCCGCCCGCGTTTAAACGGTGCCGAGCCCAACAGTCGCGGGGGGCGCGTGGGGGGGCGCGTGGCGGGGCGCGTGGCGGGGGGCGGGCGGGGGCGCGTGTGGGGCGGGGCTCAACCACCTGCCCCGTCCCGCAGGACGGGCTTTCCCCGCGCCGGGGAGAAGCTGTAGAGGGCTCGATGGCGAGCGCCGGAGGGCACGGTGCCTGTGAAGGGCCTGGAAGGCTGCGGGGGAGGGAAAGGAGGAGCTGCGGGCCGGGAAGGCAAAGGGGACGTGGAGCGAGGCCGCAGCGGGTGCGCGGTGCCGCGTCTCGGCGGCTGGCTGAGAACGTGAAACTCACAGAAACGCACCGAGTGCGGGGGGGGGTGTAGCTTAGGGCTTAACCCCTTGTCTGTAGCCAAGAAAAAGAGCGTGATCAGTAGTGACTGACCAGGGATGGTTTGGTATGTTGCGCGTGGACAGTGACGAGGACAGATAAGGTGGGATTGGGACTAACGAAGGCTCTTGTGGTCAGACTCAGGAGTCCGTGCCTCAATCCCCTCCAGAAGCCTCGGGCAGTGACAGCTTGTTTGGGTACCTGGCCCCCCAGCATATTCACCCTTTCTCGCTTTAAACCCCTCGGCTGGCTCCGACAGGCCGGAATACTTTTTCCTGGCCAGGCTGTTCTCTGCACTCGGCTGTCAGTGTTGGGGTGCTGGGGGCTCGTCCCTTTCCAGGGCGGGTAAAACCAGGACCTGCGCGGTTGTGCCTGGCAAAACAACGCAAATAAGTGGACCGAGGGACCAGGGGGCTGCCAGCTCTTTGCAGCCCTGCCAGTGGCACCGTTACCCGGGGGAAGCACAGAGCAGCTCCCGCAGTGCTACCACCAGGGTGCTGAGAGGAGGAGAAGCCAGGACCGGGAATTCCTTATTGCCTTTTGGGGTTCCTGGTCCCCCGCGTCCCCAAGAGGAGAGCCCAGATCTGCCTCCAAACTCCAGCCGCTGCTCCTGCCAGAGCCCCGTGAAAGCTGCCACCGCCAAGGGATAACCCTACCTCATCCCAAGGGTCACATCCTGCTCTCCCGGCACGAAGCACACACAAGCCGAGGCTAGGCTCTGCAGTGAGCTCAGCCCTTATTTTGTGTTGAGACTGGCCAGCCTGGGAAGAGCTGTGACCCCTGCAGAGCAACCAGGCAGCCCTGGGGCTGACGGCTGCAGTGCCTGGTGCCCATGGGATCCAGCAGATCCCGGGGGAGGTGACAGGGTGCTCCTCACGTGCTGGGCATCTGCTGGGGAGGGCTGTGTCCCTAGGGCAAGAGGGACGGGACATCCCGGAGTGGGTCCCTCTGAAGGATGAGCCCCAGGCAGGGCGCGGAGGGGGATCTCTGTCCCTGGAGATGCTCCAGCCTGACAGGGGGGATGAGCAGGCACGGTGCAGGGGCCAGACCGCCCTTCTCCGGAGTCCCCTTCCAGCCCCCTTCTCCCAGCATCCCGGGTGACAGCCCTGCCCCACAACTGTGGGCACAGAGCCTGGCCTCGGCCTCCCCCTCGCACCCAGCCCCACAGCCCTGAGCCAACCTGCCCTCCCCGTGGGGCTCCCCAAACCCGCTGCCCCCAGACCCAAACCCGCTGCCCTGTCTGCACCGGCTGCGCTGGCAGCTGAGTGTGCGCTGCTCTTCTTCCCCGCTTGAGCAGAGCCCAGCTCCTCCTGGGCGTAACTGGCCTCGCGAGGGCTCAGCTATTCCTGCGGCTTCTGTGCAGCTCCTCTTGCCACCCTGTACCCGGGAGGCTCCAAAGCCACTTGTGTTTCCTTCCCAGGGCATCTACAGAGCCGGGTGGGGACATGGCACAAGCAGAGGGGTAGTCCCGGGCGCTCCCACCACCACCATGTCACCCCCAGCAGCTCCCTGCAGAGGCAGGGAAGGATGCTCCAGGGGTTGGGAGCAGCTCCCAGGACTTGGGACACTGAGCGCGGCCACCCTTGTGCCGCACGGGCAGCGTGTAACCATTGCCACGCAGGTGGTGGCTTGTGCCTCAGTTTCCCCATGGGGAATTGCTGTGGCGCTGCAGAGGGGGAGTGGTAGCATCCATGTACAGGGGCTGGCTGTACAGCCAGGGCCGGGCTGGTGAGATGTCCCCTACCTCCAGGTCGGGAGGGTCAGACGGAGCCAGGCGCTGCTGGAAGGAAACAAGGAGGCAAAAAGGAGTTTTCTTCAGGGTTTGTTTTTTTTTTTTTTTTTAATATTTACAATACTTTACATGAAAAAGGTGAAATTGAACACGTATCTCTGCAATCCTACAGCATCCCTATAGAGTCCCCAAAACAAGACAACATAACAAAACCAAGAGAAAGCCAACAAAACCAAAAAGAAGCATTGTCAATACAGATATAAACATCTACGCCGACCCCCAAAGCCCCCCCAGGGACATGGCCCTCCTGCCCCGGCCCCAGGGACACCATCCCCAGCCATGTGGTGGCATCCCATGGCAAAGCATCCCACCGGGGGAGGGCAGCGTCCCAGCCCCAGTGCATGCTTTCATGCACTGAACGTGATGGTTCTCAGCCTGGCCCATGCTCATCTGCTAGTAGAGAGGCATCGTTGAGGTCAAACCACTGCTCCATGTTGGCACAGTTGGAGAGGTAATCATTTGTCCCTTCATCCCAGGCGTGCTGCAGGAAAGAAGTGGCCATGAAGGTTTCGTCCAAGTCCAGGATGTTCTTGTTGGACTCAGTGAGGACCTGCTCCTGGCCCTGGGGACAGTCGACGTGGTCCCCGTGCACCGCCAGGTCCAGGTTGTGTGTTACGGGGCTGATGGCAGGCATGAGGTCCAGGTCCCCCAAAGCAGAGAAGTCTCCGTCCAGGCTGGTGTTGAAAATGGCTTCCCAGTCAAAGTCACCTTCCAGCGACCCCAGCTCGGTCTGCTCTTCCTGAGTCAGCAAGGCCGAGCTGGAAAGCCGAGGCACCTTGGCTGTTCTCTTGGGCGAGCTGTGCCTGCGCTTGTGCCCTGCCTTGCCGTCCACCGCATTCCCGTTGTGGCCACCGGTGACTTCTTCAAACTCTTTCAGCAGCTGCTGCAATTCGGTGTTGACAGTGAGGATGCTGCTGGAGGTGCGAGCCGGAGCAGCTGGGCTGGTGGCAAACGGTGCTCCGGGCTGGGCCCCGTTGGTGAAGGCCGGGTGGATCTGCACGGGGGACGTCCTCCGCTTTTTGACGGCACCGTTCTCGAGCTGGCCGGCGTGTTGGGGGTCCAGCTTCCAGAAGCCACCTTTCCCCGGCTCGCCTTTCTCCCGGGGCACCTTGACGAAGCACTTATTCAAGGAGAGGTTGTGCCGGATGGAGCTCTAGACCCAAAAGAGAAAAAGAATCCGTCTGAATGCTTGTGTGCTGCCGCAGCACCTACCTGGGTGCAAGGGAGACTGGTGGGAAAGCACATTTTCGGCAACCAGAAATGGGCAAAAGCAAGCAGAAATGGCAACGTCCAAACATGCCGGGTGCGTGCCCAGCAGAGACACCCCTGCCCTGAGTCACTGGCCCTTTTCTTGCCTCCCGTCTACTCCAGCCAGCGATGGCAGGAGCCACGGCGCTCAGGCTAGGACTTGGCAACCAGCGGGAAGATTTTGGGCATCCCCATGGGACCTTGCCTCGGAAAGCCCTCCGTAGCCCTGCGGGGAGAAGGGAGACGGCAAGAGGTCTCCAGATCTCCTTCCTACCTGCCAGGTGGGATCAGCGTGTCGGAAGTAGCAGAAGTTGTCCATGATCCACTTGTAGATGTCGGACACGCTGATTTTGGGCTTCTTGCTGGCCTCCATTGCCATGCGGATGAGGGTGGCATAGGAGTAGGGTGGCTTGACGTGCGGGTTGGTCTTGTAGTCAATGTCCCCCGCGAGCTGCGGGTGCACGGCCACAGGGTGGCTGGCAGGGCAAGGGGTGTGTGACATGCCCACGCAGGCCGTGCCAGAGGTCGTGGGTGAGCACGGTGGGGCAAAGCTGGGGACCTTGTGACCGTTGTGCGGGTCTGGGCCACTGGGGCAGCAGGAGGACTCGTCCAGGGCGATCCCAACGATGGAGAAGTCACACAGCCACATGAGGCTGGTCAGGCTGTCGTTGAGATCATGCGAGTCCCCCACGCTGCCCGTGTGCCCTCCGTCCTTGCCTGCCTGCAGGCTGTTCAGCCACCCCTCAGCCATGGCTCGGTGTGTCGGCAGCTCTTGCAGTCCCGGGGCGCACGTGAAGGGGAAGGAGGGCGCGGGGCAGGTCCTGCAATAAGAGCAGAGAGGGGGTTGGGGCTCCCCGAGGCGCAGCTGCTCTCTGGCACGCGGGCAGGACCGGGTCTGGGTGCCCCCAGCACCACTGAGCGAGACCCACCCCGGGGTGCTGCGCACCAGAGCCGCAGCGCCTCCCCCGGGGTGCTTCGGCAGCCCCAGAGCTCGGGGAGATGCCCTCAGAGCCCCGCGCCCCGGTGTCACCCACCCCCACCCCGGCGGGCTGGTGCTGCCCGGCAAGCCTTCGGCTGAAGGCAGAATTTTCCAAAACCAAGGGAAACCCCCGGGAAGAGCCAAAGCCCAGCCCCGGCAGCCCACGGAGCGGGGCCGTTTGTCGCACCTGCCGCTAGCAGGACTAAATGTCAGGCTGCGACACCTCGGGCAAAGCCCTTCGAGTCCCCCCCGCTGCCCACTCCCTGGGTTCGGGGCCGTTTCTGCTGCTGCCTTCACCTGGTCCGCCCGGGCCAGCCGGGGCCGGGGCGCGGAGCCCCTCTCAGCACCGCGCTCGCAGCGAGCCGGCAGTTCGGCTTTGGCTTCTTCGCGGCCCGGGGGTGCGGCGCCTGTTCGCTGGGGGCTGCAGACGCGCCCCCCGGCTCTGGGGCAGCGGCGGGGCTGCCGAGGCCGGCCGGGACCGGGGAGCCCCGCACCGGCCGCGCCGGGGCTGCGGGTTCCGCCCGCGTTTAAACGGTGCCGAGCCCAACAGTCGCGGGGGGCGCGTGGGGGGGCGCGTGGCGGGGCGCGTGGCGGGGGGCGGGCGGGGGCGCGTGTGGGGCGGGGCTCAACCACCTGCCCCGTCCCGCAGGACGGGCTTTCCCCGCGCCGGGGAGAAGCTGTAGAGGGCTCGATGGCGAGCGCCGGAGGGCACGGTGCCTGTGAAGGGCCTGGAAGGCTGCGGGGGAGGGAAAGGAGGAGCTGCGGGCCGGGAAGGCAAAGGGGACGTGGAGCGAGGCCGCAGCGGGTGCGCGGTGCCGCGTCTCGGCGGCTGGCTGAGAACGTGAAACTCACAGAAACGCACCGAGTGCGGGGGGGGGTGTAGCTTAGGGCTTAACCCCTTGTCTGTAGCCAAGAAAAAGAGCGTGATCAGTAGTGACTGACCAGGGATGGTTTGGTATGTTGCGCGTGGACAGTGACGAGGACAGATAAGGTGGGATTGGGACTAACGAAGGCTCTTGTGGTCAGACTCAGGAGTCCGTGCCTCAATCCCCTCCAGAAGCCTCGGGCAGTGACAGCTTGTTTGGGTACCTGGCCCCCCAGCATATTCACCCTTTCTCGCTTTAAAACCCCTCAGCTGGCTCCGACAGGCTGGAATACTTTTTCCTGGCCAGGCTGTTCTCTGCACTCGGCTGTCAGTGTTGGGGTGCTGGGGGCTCGTCCCTTTCCAGGGCGGGTAAAACCAGGACCTGCGCGGTTGTGCCTGGCAAAACAACGCAAATAAGTGGACCGAGGGACCAGGGGGCTGCCAGCTCTTTGCAGCCCTGCCAGTGGCACCGTTACCCGGGGGAAGCACAGAGCAGCTCCCGCAGTGCTACCACCAGGGTGCTGAGAGGAGGAGAAGCCAGGACCGGGAATTCCTTATTGCCTTTTGGGGTTCCTGGTCCCCCGCGTCCCCAAGAGGAGAGCCCAGATCTGCCTCCAAACTCCAGCCGCTGCTGCTGCCAGAGCCCCGTGAAAGCTGCCACCGCCAAGGGATAACCCTACCTCATCCCAAGGGTCACATCCTGCTCTCCCGGCACGAAGCACACACAAGCCGAGGCTAGGCTCTGCAGTGAGCTCAGCCCTTATTTTGTGTTGAGACTGGCCAGCCTGGGAAGAGCTGTGACCCCTGCAGAGCAACCAGGCAGCCCTGGGGCTGACGGCTGCAGTGCCTGGTGGCCATGGGATCCAGCAGATCCCGGGGGAGGTGACAGGGTGCTCCTCACGTGCTGGGCATCTGCTGGGGAGGGCTGTGTCCCTAGGGCAAGAGGGACGGGACATCCCGGAGTGGGTCCCTCTGAAGGATGAGCCCCAGGCAGGGCGCGGAGGGGGATCTCTGTCCCTGGAGATGCTCCAGCCTGACAGGGGGGATGAGCAGGCACGGTGCAGGGGCCAGACCGCCCTTCTCCGGAGTCCCCCTCCAGCCCCCTTCTCCCAGCATCTCGGGTGACAGCCCTGCCCCACAGCTGTGGGCACAGAGCCTGGCCCCGGCCTCCCTCGCACCCAGCCCCACAGCCCTGAGCCAACCTGCCCTCCCCGTGGGGCTCCCCAAACCCGCTGCCCCCAGACCCAAACCCGCTGCCCTGTCTGCACCGGCTGCGCTGGCAGCTGAGTGTGCGCTGCTCTTCTTCCCCGCTTGAGCAGAGCCCAGCTCCTCCTGGGCGTAACTGGCCTCGCGAGGGCTCAGCTATTCCTGTGGCTTCTGTGCAGCTCCTCTCGCCACCCTGTACCCGGGAGGCTCCAAAGCCACTTGTGTTTCCTTCCCAGGGGCATCTACAGAGCCGGGTGGGGACATGGCACAAGCAGAGGGGTAGTCCCGGGCGCTCCCACCACCACCATGTCACCCCCAGCAGCTCCCTGCAGAGGCGGGGAAGGATGCTCCAGGGGTTGGGAGCAGCTCCCAGGACTTGGGACACTGAGCGCGGCCACCCTTGTGCCGCACGGGCAGCGTGTAACCATTGCCACGCAGGTGGTGGCTTGTGCCTCAGTTTCCCCATGGGGAATTGCTGTGGCGCTGCAGAGGGGGAGTGGTAGCATCCATGTACAGGGGCTGGCTGTACAGCCAGGGCCGGGCTGGTGAGATGTCCCCTACCTCCAGGTCGGGAGGGTCAGACGGAGCCAGGCGCTGCTGGAAGGAAACAAGGAGGCAAAAAGGAGTTTTCTTCAGGGTTTGTTTTTTTTTTTTTTTTAATATTTACAATACTTTACATGAAAAAGGTGAAATTGAACACGTATCTCTGCAATCCTACAGCATCCCTATAGAGTCCCCAAAACAAGACAACATAACAAAACCAAGAGAAAGCCAACAAAACCAAAAAGAAGCATTGTCAATACAGATATAAACATCTACGCCGACCCCCAAAGCCCCCCCAGGGACATGGCCCTCCTGCCCTGGCCCCAGGGACACCATCCCCAGCCATGTGGTGGCATCCCATGGCAAAGCATCCCACCGGGGGAGGGCAGCGTCCCAGCCCCAGTGCATGCTTTCATGCACTGAACGTGATGGTTCTCAGCCTGGCCCATGCTCATCTGCTAGTAGAGAGGCATCGTTGAGGTCAAACCACTGCTCCATGTTGGCACAGTTGGAGAGGTAATCATTTGTCCCTTCATCCCAGGCGTGCTGCAGGAAAGAAGTGGCCATGAAGGTTTCGTCCAAGTCCAGGATGTTCTTGTTGGACTCAGTGAGGACCTGCTCCTGGCCCTGGGGACAGTCGACGTGGTCCCCGTGCACCGCCAGGTCCAGGTTGTGTGTTACGGGGCTGATGGCAGGCATGAGGTCCAGGTCCCCCAAAGCAGAGAAGTCTCCGTCCAGGCTGGTGTTGAAAATGGCTTCCCAGTCAAAGTCACCTTCCAGCGACCCCAGCTCGGTCTGCTCTTCCTGAGTCAGCAAGGCCGAGCTGGAAAGCCGAGGCACCTTGGCTGTTCTCTTGGGCGAGCTGTGCCTGCGCTTGTGCCCTGCCTTGCCGTCCACCGCATTCCCGTTGTGGCCACCGGTGACTTCTTCAAACTCTTTCAGCAGCTGCTGCAATTCGGTGTTGACAGTGAGGATGCTGCTGGAGGTGCAAGCCGGAGCAGCTGGGCTGGTGGCAAACGGTGCTCCGGGCTGGGCCCCGTTGGTGAAGGCCGGGTGGATCTGCACGGGGGACGTCCTCCGCTTTTTGACGGCACCGTTCTCGAGCTGGCCGGCGTGTTGGGGGTCCAGCTTCCAGAAGCCGCCTTTCCCCGGCTCGCCTTTCTCCCGGGGCACCTTGACGAAGCACTTATTCAAGGAGAGGTTGTGCCGGATGGAGCTCTAGACCCAAAAGAGAAAAAGAATCCGTCTGAATGCTTGTGTGCTGCCGCAGCACCTACCTGGGTGCAAGGGAGACTGGTGGGAAAGCACATTTTCGGCAACCAGAAATGGGCAAAAGCAAGCAGAAATGGCAACGTCCAAACATGCCGGGTGCGTGCCCAGCAGAGACACCCCTGCCCTGAGTCACTGGCCCTTTTCTTGCCTCCCGTCTACTCCAGCCAGCGATGGCAGGAGCCACGGCGCTCAGGCTAGGACTTGGCAACCAGCGGGAAGATTTTGGGCATCCCCATGGGACCTTGCCTCGGAAAGCCCTCCGTAGCCCTGTGGGGAGAAGGGAGACGGCAAGAGGTCTCCAGATCTCCTTCCTACCTGCCAGGTGGGATCAGCGTGTCGGAAGTAGCAGAAGTTGTCCATGATCCACTTGTAGATGTCGGACACGCTGATTTTGGGCTTCTTGCTGGCCTCCATTGCCATGCGGATGAGGGTGGCATAGGAGTAGGGTGGCTTGACGTGCGGGTTGGTCTTGTAGTCAATGTCCCCCGCGAGCTGCGGGTGCACGGCCACAGGGTGGCTGGCAGGGCAAGGGGTGTGTGACATGCCCACGCAGGCCGTGCCAGAGGTCGTGGGTGAGCACGGTGGGGCAAAGCTGGGGACCTTGTGACCGTTGTGCGGGTCTGGGCCACTGGGGCAGCAGGAGGACTCGTCCAGGGCGATCCCAACGATGGAGAAGTCACACAGCCACATGAGGCTGGTCAGGCTGTCGTTGAGATCATGCGAGTCCCCCACGCTGCCCGTGTGCCCTCCGTCCTTGCCTGCCTGCAGGCTGTTCAGCCACCCCTCAGCCATGGCTCGGTGTGTCGGCAGCTCTTGCAGTCCCGGGGCGCACGTGAAGGGGAAGGAGGGCGCGGGGCAGGTCCTGCAATAAGAGCAGAGAGGGGGTTGGGGCTCCCCGAGGCGCAGCTGCTCTCTGGCACGCGGGCAGGACCGGGTCTGGGTGCCCCCAGCACCACTGAGCGAGACCCACCCCGGGGTGCTGCGCACCAGAGCCGCAGCGCCTCCCCCGGGGTGCTTCGGCAGCCCCAGAGCTCGGGGAGATGCCCTCAGAGCCCCGCGCCCCGGTGTCACCCACCCCCACCCCGGCGGGCTGGTGCTGCCCGGCAAGCCTTCGGCTGAAGGCAGAATTTTCCAAAACCAAGGGAAACCCCCGGGAAGAGCCAAAGCCCAGCCCCGGCAGCCCACGGAGCGGGGCCGTTTGTCGCACCTGCCGCTAGCAGGACTAAATGTCAGGCTGCGACACCTCGGGCAAAGCCCTTCGAGTCCCCCCCGCTGCCCACTCCCTGGGTTCGGGGCCGTTTCTGCTGCTGCCTTCACCTGGTCCGCCCGGGCCAGCCGGGGCCGGGGCGCGGAGCCCCTCTCAGCACCGCGCTCGCAGCGAGCCGGCAGTTCGGCTTTGGCTTCTTCGCGGCCCGGGGGTGCGGCGCCTGTTCGCTGGGGGCTGCAGACGCGCCCCCCGGCTCTGGGGCAGCGGCGGGGCTGCCGAGGCCGGCCGGGACCGGGGAGCCCCGCACCGGCCGCGCCGGGGCTGCGGGTTCCGCCCGCGTTTAAACGGTGCCGAGCCCAACAGTCGCGGGGGGCGCGTGGGGGGGCGCGTGGCGGGGCGCGTGGCGGGGGGCGGGCGGGGGCGCGTGTGGGGCGGGGCTCAACCACCTGCCCCGTCCCGCAGGACGGGCTTTCCCCGCGCCGGGGAGAAGCTGTAGAGGGCTCGATGGCGAGCGCCGGAGGGCACGGTGCCTGTGAAGGGCCTGGAAGGCTGCGGGGGAGGGAAAGGAGGAGCTGCGGGCCGGGAAGGCAAAGGGGACGTGGAGCGAGGCCGCAGCGGGTGCGCGGTGCCGCGTCTCGGCGGCTGGCTGAGAACGTGAAACTCACAGAAACGCACCGAGTGCGGGGGGGGGTGTAGCTTAGGGCTTAACCCCTTGTCTGTAGCCAAGAAAAAGAGCGTGATCAGTAGTGACTGACCAGGGATGGTTTGGTATGTTGCGCGTGGACAGTGACGAGGACAGATAAGGTGGGATTGGGACTAACGAAGGCTCTTGTGGTCAGACTCAGGAGTCCGTGCCTCAATCCCCTCCAGAAGCCTCGGGCAGTGACAGCTTGTTTGGGTACCTGGCCCCCCAGCATATTCACCCTTTCTCGCTTTAAACCCCTCAGCTGGCTCCGACAGGCTGGAATACTTTTTCCTGGCCAGGCTGTTCTCTGCACTCGGCTGTCAGTGTTGGGGTGCTGGGGGCTCGTCCCTTTCCAGGGCGGGTAAAACCAGGACCTGCGCGGTTGTGCCTGGCAAAACAACGCAAATAAGTGGACCGAGGGACCAGGGGGCTGCCAGCTCTTTGCAGCCCTGCCAGTGGCACCGTTACCCGGGGGAAGCACAGAGCAGCTCCCGCAGTGCTACCACCAGGGTGCTGAGAGGAGGAGAAGCCAGGACCGGGAATTCCTTATTGCCTTTTGGGGTTCCTGGTCCCCCGCGTCCCCAAGAGGAGAGCCCAGATCTGCCTCCAAACTCCAGCCGCTGCTCCTGCCAGAGCCCCGTGAAAGCTGCCACCGCCAAGGGATAACCCTACCTCATCCCAAGGGTCACATCCTGCTCTCCCGGCACGAAGCACACACAAGCCGAGGCTAGGCTCTGCAGTGAGCTCAGCCCTTATTTTGTGTTGAGACTGGCCAGCCAGGGAAGAGCTGTGACCCCTGCAGAGCAACCAGGCAGCCCTGGGGCTGACGGCTGCAGTGCCTGGTGCCCATGGGATCCAGCAGATCCCGGGGGAGGTGACAGGGTGCTCCTCACGTGCTGGGCATCTGCTGGGGAGGGCTGTGTCCCTAGGGCAAGAGGGACGGGACATCCCGGAGTGGGTCCCTCTGAAGGATGAGCCCCAGGCAGGGCGCGGAGGGGGATCTCTGTCCCTGGAGATGCTCCAGCCTGACAGGGGGGATGAGCAGGCACGGTGCAGGGGCCAGACCGCCCTTCTCCGGAGTCCCCCTCCAGCCCCCTTCTCCCAGCATCTCGGGTGACAGCCCTGCCCCACAGCTGTGGGCACAGAGCCTGGCCCCGGCCTCCCTCGCACCCAGCCCCACAGCCCTGAGCCAACCTGCCCTCCCCGTGGGGCTCCCCAAACCCGCTGCCCCCAGACCCAAACCCGCTGCCCTGTCTGCACCGGCTGCGCTGGCAGCTGAGTGTGCGCTGCTCTTCTTCCCCGCTTGAGCAGAGCCCAGCTCCTCCTGGGCGTAACTGGCCTCGCGAGGGCTCAGCTATTCCTGCGGCTTCTGTGCAGCTCCTCTCGCCACCCTGTACCCGGGAGGCTCCAAAGCCACTTGTGTTTCCTTCCCAGGGGCATCTACAGAGCCGGGTGGGGACATGGCACAAGCAGAGGGGTAGTCCCGGGCGCTCCCACCACCACCATGTCACCCCCAGCAGCTCCCTGCAGAGGCGGGGAAGGATGCTCCAGGGGTTGGGAGCAGCTCCCAGGACTTGGGACACTGAGCGCGGCCACCCTTGTGCCGCACGGGCAGCGTGTAACCATTGCCACGCAGGTGGTGGCTTGTGCCTCAGTTTCCCCATGGGGAATTGCTGTGGCGCTGCAGAGGGGGAGTGATAGCATCCATGTACAGGGGCTGGCTGTACAGCCAGGGCCGGGCTGGTGAGATGTCCCCTACCTCCAGGTCGGGAGGGTCAGACGGAGCCAGGCGCTGCTGGAAGGAAACAAGGAGGCAAAAAGGAGTTTTCTTCAGGGTTTGTTTTTTTTTTTTTTTTAATATTTACAATACTTTACATGAAAAAGGTGAAATTGAACACGTATCTCTGCAATCCTACAGCATCCCTATAGAGTCCCCAAAACAAGACAACATAACAAAACCAAGAGAAAGCCAACAAAACCAAAAAGAAGCATTGTCAATACAGATATAAACATCTACGCCGACCCCCAAAGCCCCCCCAGGGACATGGCCCTCCTGCCCTGGCCCCAGGGACACCATCCCCAGCCATGTGGTGGCATCCCATGGCAAAGCATCCCACCGGGGGAGGGCAGCGTCCCAGCCCCAGTGCATGCTTTCATGCACTGAACGTGATGGTTCTCAGCCTGGCCCATGCTCATCTGCTAGTAGAGAGGCATCGTTGAGGTCAAACCACTGCTCCATGTTGGCACAGTTGGAGAGGTAATCATTTGTCCCTTCATCCCAGGCGTGCTGCAGGAAAGAAGTGGCCATGAAGGTTTCGTCCAAGTCCAGGATGTTCTTGTTGGACTCAGTGAGGACCTGCTCCTGGCCCTGGGGACAGTCGACGTGGTCCCCGTGCACCGCCAGGTCCAGGTTGTGTGTTACGGGGCTGATGGCAGGCATGAGGTCCAGGTCCCCCAAAGCAGAGAAGTCTCCGTCCAGGCTGGTGTTGAAAATGGCTTCCCAGTCAAAGTCACCTTCCAGCGACCCCAGCTCGGTCTGCTCTTCCTGAGTCAGCAAGGCCGAGCTGGAAAGCCGAGGCACCTTGGCTGTTCTCTTGGGCGAGCTGTGCCTGCGCTTGTGCCCTGCCTTGCCGTCCACCGCATTCCCGTTGTGGCCACCGGTGACTTCTTCAAACTCTTTCAGCAGCTGCTGCAATTCGGTGTTGACAGTGAGGATGCTGCTGGAGGTGCAAGCCGGAGCAGCTGGGCTGGTGGCAAACGGTGCTCCGGGCTGGGCCCCGTTGGTGAAGGCCGGGTGGATCTGCACGGGGGACGTCCTCCGCTTTTTGACGGCACCGTTCTCGAGCTGGCCGGCGTGTTGGGGGTCCAGCTTCCAGAAGCTGCCTTTCCCCGGCTCGCCTTTCTCCCGGGGCACCTTGACGAAGCACTTATTCAAGGAGAGGTTGTGCCGGATGGAGCTCTAGACCCAAAAGAGAAAAAGAATCCGTCTGAATGCTTGTGTGCTGCCGCAGCACCTACCTGGGTGCAAGGGAGACTGGTGGGAAAGCACATTTTCGGCAACCAGAAATGGGCAAAAGCAAGCAGAAATGGCAACGTCCAAACATGCCGGGTGCGTGCCCAGCAGAGACACCCCTGCCCTGAGTCACTGGCCCTTTTCTTGCCTCCCGTCTACTCCAGCCAGCGATGGCAGGAGCCACGGCGCTCAGGCTAGGACTTGGCAACCAGCGGGAAGATTTTGGGCATCCCCATGGGACCTTGCCTCGGAAAGCCCTCCGTAGCCCTGCGGGGAGAAGGGAGACGGCAAGAGGTCTCCAGATCTCCTTCCTACCTGCCAGGTGGGATCAGCGTGTCGGAAGTAGCAGAAGTTGTCCATGATCCACTTGTAGATGTCGGACACGCTGATTTTGAGCTTCTTGCTGGCCTCCATTGCCATGCGGATGAGGGTGGCATAGGAATAGGGTGGCTTGACGTGCGGGTTGGTCTTGTAGTCAATGTCCCCCGCGAGCTGCGGGTGCACGGCCACAGGGTGGCTGGCAGGGCAAGGGGTGTGTGACATGCCCACGCAGGCCGTGTCAGAGGTCGTGGGTGAGCACGGTGGGGCAAAGCTGGGGACCTTGTGACCGTTGTGCGGGTCTGGGCCACTGGGGCAGCAGGAGGACTCGTCCAGGGCGATCCCAACGATGGAGAAGTCACACAGCCACATGAGGCTGGTCAGGCTGTCGTTGAGATCATGCGAGTCCCCCACGCTGCCCGTGTGCCCTCCGTCCTTGCCTGCCTGCAGGCTGTTCAGCCACCCCTCAGCCATGGCTCGGTGTGTCGGCAGCTCTTGCAGTCCCGGGGCGCACGTGAAGGGGAAGGAGGGCGCGGGGCAGGTCCTGCAATAAGAGCAGAGAGGGGGTTGGGGCTCCCCGAGGCGCAGCTGCTCTCTGGCACGCGGGCAGGACCGGGTCTGGGTGCCCCCAGCACCACTGAGCGAGACCCACCCCGGGGTGCTGCGCACCAGAGCCGCAGTGCCTCCCCCGGGGTGCTTCGGCAGCCCCAGAGCTCGGGGAGATGCCCTCAGAGCCCCGCGCCCCGGTGTCACCCACCCCCACCCCGGCGGGCTGGTGCTGCCCGGCAAGCCTTCGGCTGAAGGCAGAATTTTCCAAAACCAAGGGAAACCCCCGGGAAGAGCCAAAGCCCAGCCCCGGCAGCCCACGGAGCGGGGCCGTTTGTCGCACCTGCCGCTAGCAGGACTAAATGTCAGGCTGCGACACCTCGGGCAAAGCCCTTCGAGTCCCCCCCGCTGCCCACTCCCTGGGTTCGGGGCCGTTTCTGCTGCTGCCTTCACCTGGTCCGCCCGGGCCAGCCGGGGCCGGGGCGCGGAGCCCCTCTCAGCACCGCGCTCGCAGCGAGCCGGCAGTTCGGCTTTGGCTTCTTCGCGGCCCGGGGGTGCGGCGCCTGTTCGCTGGGGGCTGCAGACGCGCCCCCCGGCTCTGGGGCAGCGGCGGGGCTGCCGAGGCCGGCCGGGACCGGGGAGCCCCGCACCGGCCGCGCCGGGGCTGCGGGTTCCGCCCGCGTTTAAACGGTGCCGAGCCCAACAGTCGCGGGGGGCGCGTGGGGGGGGCGCGTGGCGGGGCGCGTGGCGGGGGGCGGGCGGGGGCGCGTGTGGGGCGGGGCTCAACCACCTGCCCCGTCCCGCAGGACGGGCTTTCCCCGCGCCGGGGAGAAGCTGTAGAGGGCTCGATGGCGAGCGCCGGAGGGCACGGTGCCTGTGAAGGGCCTGGAAGGCTGCGGGGGAGGGAAAGGAGGAGCTGCGGGCCGGGAAGGCAAAGGGGACGTGGAGCGAGGCCGCAGCGGGTGCGCGGTGCCGCGTCTCGGCGGCTGGCTGAGAACGTGAAACTCACAGAAACGCACCGAGTGCGGGGGGGTGTGTAGCTTAGGGCTTAACCCCTTGTCTGTAGCCAAGAAAAAGAGCGTGATCAGTAGTGACTGACCAGGGATGGTTTGGTATGTTGCGCGTGGACAGTGACGAGGACAGATAAGGTGGGATTGGGACTAACGAAGGCTCTTGTGGTCAGACTCAGGAGTCCGTGCCTCAATCCCCTCCAGAAGCCTCGGGCAGTGACAGCTTGTTTGGGTACCTGGCCCCCCAGCATATTCACCCTTTCTCGCTTTAAAGCCCTCGGCTGGCTCCGACAGGCCGGAATACTTTTTCCTGGCCAGGCTGTTCTCTGCACTCGGCTGTCAGTGTTGGGGTGCTGGGGGCTCGTCCCTTTCCAGGGCGGGTAAAGCCAGGACCTGCGCGGTTGTGCCTGGCAAAACAACGCAAATAAGTGGACCGAGGGACCAGGGGGCTGCCAGCTCTTTGCAGCCCTGCCAGTGGCACCGTTACCCGGGGGAAGCACAGAGCAGCTCCCGCAGTGCTACCACCAGGGTGCTGAGAGGAGGAGAAGCCAGGACCGGGAATTCCTTATTGCCTTTTGGGGTTCCTGGTCCCCCGCGTCCCCAAGAGGAGAGCCCAGATCTGCCTCCAAACTCCAGCCGCTGCTCCTGCCAGAGCCCCGTGAAAGCTGCCACCGCCAAGGGATAACCCTACCTCATCCCAAGGGTCACATCCTGCTCTCCCGGCACGAAGCACACACAAGCCGAGGCTAGGCTCTGCAGTGAGCTCAGCCCTTATTTTGTGTTGAGACTGGCCAGCCTGGGAAGAGCTGTGACCCCTGCAGAGCAACCAGGCAGCCCTGGGGCTGACGGCTGCAGTGCCTGGTGCCCATGGGATCCAGCAGATCCCGGGGGAGGTGACAGGGTGCTCCTCACGTGCTGGGCATCTGCTGGGGAGGGCTGTGTCCCTAGGGCAAGAGGGATGGGACATCCCGGAGTGGGTCCCTCTGAAGGATGAGCCCTAGGCAGGGCGCGGAGGGGGACCTCTGTCCCTGGAGATGCTCCAGCCTGACAGGGGGGATGAGCAGGCACGGTGCAGGGGCCAGACCGCCCTTCTCCGGAGTCCCCTTCCAGCCCCCTTCTCCCAGCATCCCGGGTGACAGCCCTGCCCCGCAGCTGTGGGCACAGAGCCTGGCCTCGGCCTCCCCCTCGCACCCAGCCCCACAGCCCTGAGCCAACCTGCCCTCCCCGTGGGGCTCCCCAAACCCGCTGCCCCCAGACCCAAACCCGCTGCCCTGTCTGCACCGGCTGCGCTGGCAGCTGAGTGTGCGCTGCTCTTCTTCCCCGCTTGAGCAGAGCCCAGCTCCTCCTGGGCGTAACTGGCCTCGCGAGGGCTCAGCTATTCCTGCGGCTTCTGTGCAGCTCCTCTCGCCACCCTGTACCCGGGAGGCTCCAAAGCCACTTGTGTTTCCTTCCCAGGGGCATCTACAGAGCCGGGTGGGGACATGGCACAAGCAGAGGGGTAGTCCCGGGCGCTCCCACCACCACCATGTCACCCCCAGCAGCTCCCTGCAGAGGCAGGGAAGGATGCTCCAGGGGTTGGGAGCAGCTCCCAGGACTTGGGACACTGAGCGCGGCCACCCTTGTGCCGCACGGGCAGCGTGTAACCATTGCCACGCAGGTGGTGGCTTGTGCCTCAGTTTCCCCATGGGGAATTGCTGTGGCGCTGCAGAGGGGGAGTGGTAGCATCCATGTACAGGGGCTGGCTGTACAGCCAGGGCCGGGCTGGTGAGATGTCCCCTACCTCCAGGTCGGGAGGGTCAGACGGAGCCAGGCGCTGCTGGAAGGAAACAAGGAGGCAAAAAGGAGTTTTCTTCAGGGTTGTTTTTTTTTTTTTTTTAATATTTACAATACTTTCCATGAAAAAGGTGAAATTGAACACGTATCTCTGCAATCCTACAGCATCCCTATAGAGTCCCCAAAACAAGACAACATAACAAAACCAAGAGAAAGCCAACAAAACCAAAAAGAAGCATTGTCAATACAAATATAAACATCTACGCCGACCCCCAAAGCCCCCCCAGGGACATGGCCCTCCTGCCCCGGCCCCAGGGACACCATCCCCAGCCATGTGGTGGCATCCCATGGCAAAGCATCCCACCGGGGGAGGGCAGCGTCCCAGCCCCAGTGCATGCTTTCATGCACTGAACGTGACAGTTCTCAGCCTGGCCCATGCTCATCTGCTAGTAGAGAGGCATCGTTGAGGTCAAACCACTGCTCCATGTTGGCACAGTTGGAGAGGTAATCATTTGTCCCTTCATCCCAGGCGTGCTGCAGGAAAGAAGTGGCCATGAAGGTTTCGTCCAAGTCCAGGATGTTCTTGTTGGACTCAGTGAGGACCTGCTCCTGGCCCTGGGGACAGTCGACGTGGTCCCCGTGCACCGCCAGGTCCAGGTTGTGTGTTACGGGGCTGATGGCAGGCATGAGGTCCAGGTCCCCCAAAGCAGAGAAGTCTCCGTCCAGGCTGGTGTTGAAAATGGCTTCCCAGTCAAAGTCACCTTCCAGCGACCCCAGCTCGGTCTGCTCTTCCTGAGTCAGCAAGGCCGAGCTGGAAAGCCGAGGCATCTTGGCTGTTCTCTTGGGCGAGCTGTGCCTGCGCTTGTGCCCTGCCTTGCCGTCCACCGCATTCCCGTTGTGGCCACCGGTGACTTCTTCAAACTCTTTCAGCAGCTGCTGCAATTCGGTGTTGACAGTGAGGATGCTGCTGGAGGTGCAAGCCGGAGCAGCTGGGCTGGTGGCAAACGGTGCTCCGGGCTGGGCCCCGTTGGTGAAGGCCGGGTGGATCTGCACGGGGGACGTCCTCCGCTTTTTGACGGCACCGTTCTCGAGCTGGCCGGCGTGTTGGGGGTCCAGCTTCCAGAAGCCGCCTTTCCCCGGCTCGCCTTTCTCCCGGGGCACCTTGACGAAGCACTTATTCAAGGAGAGGTTGTGCCGGATGGAGCTCTAGACCCAAAAGAGAAAAAGAATCCGTCTGAATGCTTGTGTGCTGCCGCAGCACCTACCTGGGTGCAAGGGAGACTGGTGGGAAAGCACATTTTCGGCAACCAGAAATGGGCAAAAGCAAGCAGAAATGGCAACGTCCAAACATGCCGGGTGCGTGCCCAGCAGAGACACCCCTGCCCTGAGTCACTGGCCCTTTTCTTGCCTCCCGTCTACTCCAGCCAGCGATGGCAGGAGCCACGGCGCTCAGGCTAGGACTTGGCAACCAGCGGGAAGATTTTGGGCATCCCCATGGGACCTTGCCTCGGAAAGCCCTCCGTAGCCCTGTGGGGAGAAGGGAGACGGCAAGAGGTCTCCAGATCTCCTTCCTACCTGCCAGGTGGGATCAGCGTGTCGGAAGTAGCAGAAGTTGTCCATGATCCACTTGTAGATGTCGGACACGCTGATTTTGGGCTTCTTGCTGGCCTCCATTGCCATGCGGATGAGGGTGGCATAGGAATAGGGTGGCTTGACGTGCGGGTTGGTCTTGTAGTCAATGTCCCCCGCGAGCTGCGGGTGCACGGCCACAGGGTGGCTGGCAGGGCAAGGGGTGTGTGACATGCCCACGCAGGCCGTGTCAGAGGTCGTGGGTGAGCACGGTGGGGCAAAGCTGGGGACCTTGTGACCGTTGTGCGGGTCTGGGCCACTGGGGCAGCAGGAGGACTCGTCCAGGGCGATCCCAACGATGGAGAAGTCACACAGCCACATGAGGCTGGTCAGGCTGTCGTTGAGATCATGCGAGTCCCCCACGCTGCCCGTGTGCCCTCCGTCCTTGCCTGCCTGCAGGCTGTTCAGCCACCCCTCAGCCATGGCTCGGTGTGTCGGCAGCTCTTGCAGTCCCGGGGCGCACGTGAAGGGGAAGGAGGGCGCGGGGCAGGTCCTGCAATAAGAGCAGAGAGGGGGTTGGGGCTCCCCGAGGCGCAGCTGCTCTCTGGCACGCGGGCAGGACCGGGTCTGGGTGCCCCCAGCACCACTGAGCGAGACCCACCCCGGGGTGCTGCGCACCAGAGCCGCAGTGCCTCCCCCGGGGTGCTTCGGCAGCCCCAGAGCTCGGGGAGATGCCCTCAGAGCCCCGCGCCCCGGTGTCACCCACCCCCACCCCGGCGGGCTGGTGCTGCCCGGCAAGCCTTCGGCTGAAGGCAGAATTTTCCAAAACCAAGGGAAACCCCCGGGAAGAGCCAAAGCCCAGCCCCGGCAGCCCACGGAGCGGGGCCGTTTGTCGCACCTGCCGCTAGCAGGACTAAATGTCAGGCTGCGACACCTCGGGCAAAGCCCTTCGAGTCCCCCCCGCTGCCCACTCCCTGGGTTCGGGGCCGTTTCTGCTGCTGCCTTCACCTGGTCCGCCCGGGCCAGCCGGGGCCGGGGCGCGGAGCCCCTCTCAGCACCGCGCTCGCAGCGAGCCGGCAGTTCGGCTTTGGCTTCTTCGCGGCCCGGGGGTGCGGCGCCTGTTCGCTGGGGGCTGCAGACGCGCCCCCCGGCTCTGGGGCAGCGGCGGGGCTGCCGAGGCCGGCCGGGACCGGGGAGCCCCGCACCGGCCGCGCCGGGGCTGCGGGTTCCGCCCGCGTTTAAACGGTGCCGAGCCCAACAGTCGCGGGGGGCGCGTGGGGGGGCGCGTGGCGGGGCGCGTGGCGGGGGGCGGGCGGGGGCGCGTGTGGGGCGGGGCTCAACCACCTGCCCCGTCCCGCAGGACGGGCTTTCCCCGCGCCGGGGAGAAGCTGTAGAGGGCTCGATGGCGAGCGCCGGAGGGCACGGTGCCTGTGAAGGGCCTGGAAGGCTGCGGGGGAGGGAAAGGAGGAGCTGCGGGCCGGGAAGGCAAAGGGGACGTGGAGCGAGGCCGCAGCGGGTGCGCGGTGCCGCGTCTCGGCGGCTGGCTGAGAACGTGAAACTCACAGAAACGCACCGAGTGCGGGGGGGGGGTGTAGCTTAGGGCTTAACCCCTTGTCTGTAGCCAAGAAAAAGAGCGTGATCAGTAGTGACTGACCAGGGATGGTTTGGTATGTTGCGCGTGGACAGTGACGAGGACAGATAAGGTGGGATTGGGACTAACGAAGGCTCTTGTGGTCAGACTCAGGAGTCCGTGCCTCAATCCCCTCCAGAAGCCTCGGGCAGTGACAGCTTGTTTGGGTACCTGGCCCCCCAGCATATTCACCCTTTCTCGCTTTAAACCCCTCGGCTGGCTCCGACAGGCCGGAATACTTTTTCCTGGCCAGGCTGTTCTCTGCACTCGGCTGTCAGTGTTGGGGTGCTGGGGGCTCGTCCCTTTCCAGGGCGGGTAAAACCAGGACCTGCGTGGTTGTGCCTGGCAAAACAACGCAAATAAGTGGACCGAGGGACCAGGGGGCTGCCAGCTCTTTGCAGCCCTGCCAGTGGCACCGTTACCCGGGGGAAGCACAGAGCAGCTCCCGCAGTGCTACCACCAGGGTGCTGAGAGGAGGAGAAGCCAGGACCGGGAATTCCTTATTGCCTTTTGGGGTTCCTGGTCCCCCGCGTCCCCAAGAGGAGAGCCCAGATCTGCCTCCAAACTCCAGCCGCTGCTCCTGCCAGAGCCCCGTGAAAGCTGCCACCGCCAAGGGATAACCCTACCTCATCCCAAGGGTCACATCCTGCTCTCCCGGCACGAAGCACACACAAGCCGAGGCTAGGCTCTGCAGTGAGCTCAGCCCTTATTTTGTGTTGAGACTGGCCAGCCTGGGAAGAGCTGTGACCCCTGCAGAGCAACCAGGCAGCCCTGGGGCTGACGGCTGCAGTGCCTGGTGCCCATGGGATCCAGCAGATCCCGGGGGAGGTGACAGGGTGCTCCTCACGTGCTGGGCATCTGCTGGGGAGGGCTGTGTCCCTAGGGCAAGAGGGACGGGACATCCCGGAGTGGGTCCCTCTGAAGGATGAGCCCCAGGCAGGGCGCGGAGGGGGATCTCTGTCCCTGGAGATGCTCCAGCCTGACAGGGGGGATGAGCAGGCACGGTGCAGGGGCCAGACCGCCCTTCTCCGGAGTCCCCCTCCAGCCCCCTTCTCCCAGCATCCCGGGTGACAGCCCTGCCCCACAGCTGTGGGCACAGAGCCTGGCCTCGGCCTCCCCCTCGCACCCAGCCCCACAGCCCTGAGCCAACCTGCCCTCCCCGTGGGGCTCCCCAAACCCGCTGCCCCCAGACCCAAACCCGCTGCCCTGTCTGCACCGGCTGCGCTGGCAGCTGAGTGTGCGCTGCTCTTCTTCCCCGCTTGAGCAGAGCCCAGCTCCTCCTGGGCGTAACTGGCCTCGCGAGGGCTCAGCTATTCCTGCGGCTTCTGTGCAGCTCCTCTCGCCACCCTGTACCCGGGAGGCTCCAAAGCCACTTGTGTTTCCTTCCCAGGGGCATCTACAGAGCCGGGTGGGGACATGGCACAAGCAGAGGGGTAGTCCCGGGCGCTCCCACCACCACCATGTCACCCCCAGCAGCTCCCTGCAGAGGCGGGGAAGGATGCTCCAGGGGTTGGGAGCAGCTCCCAGGACTTGGGACACTGAGCGCGGCCACCCTTGTGCCGCACGGGCAGCGTGTAACCATTGCCACGCAGGTGGTGGCTTGTGCCTCAGTTTCCCCATGGGGAATTGCTGTGGCGCTGCAGAGGGGGAGTGGTAGCATCCATGTACAGGGGCTGGCTGTACAGCCAGGGCCGGGCTGGTGAGATGTCCCCTACCTCCAGGTCGGGAGGGTCAGACGGAGCCAGGCGCTGCTGGAAGGAAACAAGGAGGCAAAAAGGAGTTTTCTTCAGGGTTTGTTTTGTTTTTTTTTTTAATATTTACAATACTTTCCATGAAAAAGGTGAAATTGAACACGTATCTCTGCAATCCTACAGCATCCCTATAGAGTCCCCAAAACAAGACAACATAACAAAACCAAGAGAAAGCCAACAAAACCAAAAAGAAGCATTGTCAATACAGATATAAACATCTACGCCGACCGCCCAAAGCCCCCCCAGGGACATGGCCCTCCTGCCCCGGCCCCAGGGACACCATCCCCAGCCATGTGGTGGCATCCCATGGCAAAGCATCCCACCGGGGGAGGGCAGCGTCCCAGCCCCAGTGCATGCTTTCATGCACTGAACGTGACGGTTCTCAGCCTGGCCCATGCTCATCTGCTAGTAGAGAGGCATCGTTGAGGTCAAACCACTGCTCCATGTTGGCACAGTTGGAGAGGTAATCATTTGTCCCTTCATCCCAGGCGTGCTGCAGGAAAGAAGTGGCCATGAAGGTTTCGTCCAAGTCCAGGATGTTCTTGTTGGACTCAGTGAGGACCTGCTCCTGGCCCTGGGGACAGTCGACGTGGTCCCCGTGCACCGCCAGGTCCAGGTTGTGTGTTACGGGGCTGATGGCAGGCATGAGGTCCAGGTCCCCCAAAGCAGAGAAGTCTCCGTCCAGGCTGGTGTTGAAAATGGCTTCCCAGTCAAAGTCACCTTCCAGCGACCCCAGCTCGGTCTGCTCTTCCTGAGTCAGCAAGGCCGAGCTGGAAAGCCGAGGCACCTTGGCTGTTCTCTTGGGCGAGCTGTGCCTGCGCTTGTGCCCTGCCTTGCCGTCCACCGCATTCCCGTTGTGGCCACCGGTGACTTCTTCAAACTCTTTCAGCAGCTGCTGCAATTCGGTGTTGACAGTGAGGATGCTGCTGGAGGTGCAAGCCTGGAGCAGCTGGGCTGGTGGCAAACGGTGCTCCGGGCTGGGCCCCGTTGGTGAAGGCCGGGTGGATCTGCACGGGGGGACGTCCTCCGCTTTTTGACGGCACCGTTCTCGAGCTGGCCGGCGTGTTGGGGGTCCAGCTTCCAGAAGCCAGCCTTTCCCCGGCTCGCCTTTCTCCCGGGGCACCTTGACGAAGCACTTATTCAAGGAGAGGTTGTGCCGGATGGAGCTCTAGACCCAAAAGAGAAAAAGAATCCGTCTGAATGCTTGTGTGCTGCCGCAGCACCTACCTGGGTGCAAGGGAGACTGGTGGGAAAGCACATTTTCGGCAACCAGAAATGGGCAAAAGCAAGCAGAAATGGCAACGTCCAAACATGCCGGGTGCGTGCCCAGCAGAGACACCCCTGCCCTGAGTCACTGGCCCTTTTCTTGCCTCCCGTCTACTCCAGCCAGCGATGGCAGGAGCCACGGCGCTCAGGCTAGGACTTGGCAACCAGCGGGAAGATTTTGGGCATCCCCATGGGACCTTGCCTCGGAAAGCCCTCCGTAGCCCTGTGGGGAGAAGGGAGACGGCAAGAGGTCTCCAGATCTCCTTCCTACCTGCCAGGTGGGATCAGCGTGTCGGAAGTAGCAGAAGTTGTCCATGATCCACTTGTAGATGTCGGACACGCTGATTTTGGGCTTCTTGCTGGCCTCCATTGCCATGCGGATGAGGGTGGCATAGGAGTAGGGTGGCTTGACGTGCGGGTTGGTCTTGTAGTCAATGTCCCCCGCGAGCTGCGGGTGCACGGCCACAGGGTGGCTGGCAGGGCAAGGGGTGTGTGACATGCCCACGCAGGCCGTGTCAGAGGTCGTGGGTGAGCACGGTGGGGCAAAGCTGGGGACCTTGTGACCGTTGTGCGGGTCTGGGCCACTGGGGCAGCAGGAGGACTCGTCCAGGGCGATCCCAACGATGGAGAAGTCACACAGCCACATGAGGCTGGTCAGGCTGTCGTTGAGATCATGCGAGTCCCCCACGCTGCCCGTGTGCCCTCCGTCCTTGCCTGCCTGCAGGCTGTTCAGCCACCCCTCAGCCATGGCTCGGTGTGTCGGCAGCTCTTGCAGTCCCGGGGCGCACGTGAAGGGGAAGGAGGGCGCGGGGCAGGTCCTGCAATAAGAGCAGAGAGGGGGTTGGGGCTCCCCGAGGCGCAGCTGCTCTCTGGCACGCGGGCAGGACCGGGTCTGGGTGCCCCCAGCACCACTGAGCGAGACCCACCCCGGGGTGCTGCGCACCAGAGCCGCAGCGCCTCCCCCGGGGTGCTTCGGCAGCCCCAGAGCTCGGGGAGATGCCCTCAGAGCCCCGCGCCCCGGTGTCACCCACCCCCACCCCGGCGGGCTGGTGCTGCCCGGCAAGCCTTCGGCTGAAGGCAGAATTTTCCAAAACCAAGGGAAACCCCCGGGAAGAGCCAAAGCCCAGCCCCGGCAGCCCACGGAGCGGGGCCGTTTGTCGCACCTGCCGCTAGCAGGACTAAATGTCAGGCTGCGACACCTCGGGCAAAGCCCTTCGAGTCCCCCCCGCTGCCCACTCCCTGGGTTCGGGGCCGTTTCTGCTGCTGCCTTCACCTGGTCCGCCCGGGCCAGCCGGGGCCGGGGCGCGGAGCCCCTCTCAGCACCGCGCTCGCAGCGAGCCGGCAGTTCGGCTTTGGCTTCTTCGCGGCCCGGGGGTGCGGCGCCTGTTCGCTGGGGGCTGCAGACGCGCCCCCCGGCTCTGGGGCAGCGGCGGGGCTGCCGAGGCCGGCCGGGACCGGGGAGCCCCGCACCGGCCGCGCCGGGGCTGCGGGTTCCGCCCGCGTTTAAACGGTGCCGAGCCCAACAGTCGCGGGGGGCGCGTGGGGGGGGCGCGTGGCGGGGCGCGTGGCGGGGGGCGGGCGGGGGCGCGTGTGGGGCGGGGCTCAACCACCTGCCCCGTCCCGCAGGACGGGCTTTCCCCGCGCCGGGGAGAAGCTGTAGAGGGCTCGATGGCGAGCGCCGGAGGGCACGGTGCCTGTGAAGGGCCTGGAAGGCTGCGGGGGAGGGAAAGGAGGAGCTGCGGGCCGGGAAGGCAAAGGGGACGTGGAGCGAGGCCGCAGCGGGTGCGCGGTGCCGCGTCTCGGCGGCTGGCTGAGAACGTGAAACTCACAGAAACGCACCGAGTGCGGGGGGGGGGGGTGTAGCTTAGGGCTTAACCCCTTGTCTGTAGCCAAGAAAAAGAGCGTGATCAGTAGTGACTGACCAGGGATGGTTTGGTATGTTGCGCGTGGACAGTGACGAGGACAGATAAGGTGGGATTGGGACTAACGAAGGGTCTTGTGGTCAGACTCAGGAGTCCGTGCCTCAATCCCCTCCAGAAGCCTTGGGCAGTGACAGCTTGTTTGGGTACCTGGCCCCCCAGCATATTCACCCTTTCTCGCTTTAAACCCCTCGGCTGGCTCCGACAGGCCGGAATACTTTTTCCTGGCCAGGCTGTTCTCTGCACTCGGCTGTCAGTGTTGGGGTGCTGGGGGCTCGTCCCTTTCCAGGGCGGGTAAAACCAGGACCTGCACGGTTGTGCCTGGCAAAACAACGCAAATAAGTGGACCGAGGGACCAGGGGGCTGCCAGCTCTTTGCAGCCCTGCCAGTGGCACCGTTACCCGGGGGAAGCACAGAGCAGCTCCCGCAGTGCTACCACCAGGGTGCTGAGAGGAGGAGAAGCCAGGACCGGGAATTCCTTATTGCCTTTTGGGGTTCCTGGTCCCCCGCGTCCCCAAGAGGAGAGCCCAGATCTGCCTCCAAACTCCAGCCGCTGCTCCTGCCAGAGCCCCGTGAAAGCTGCCACCGCCAAGGGATAACCCTACCTCATCCCAAGGGTCACATCCTGCTCTCCCGGCACGAAGCACACACAAGCCGAGGCTAGGCTCTGCAGTGAGCTCAGCCCTTATTTTGTGTTGAGACTGGCCAGCCTGGGAAGAGCTGTGACCCCTGCAGAGCAACCAGGCAGCCCTGGGGCTGACGGCTGCAGTGCCTGGTGCCCATGGGATCCAGCAGATCCCGGGGGAGGTGACAGGGTGCTCCTCACGTGCTGGGCATCTGCTGGGGAGGGCTGTGTCCCTAGGGCAAGAGGGACGGGACATCCCGGAGTGGGTCCCTCTGAAGGATGAGCCCCAGGCAGGGCGCGGAGGGGGACCTCTGTCCCTGGAGATGCTCCAGCCTGACAGGGGGGATGAGCAGGCACGGTGCAGGGGCCAGACCGCCCTTCTCCGGAGTCCCCCTCCAGCCCCCTTCTCCCAGCATCCCGGGTGACAGCCCTGCCCCACAGCTGTGGGCACAGAGCCTGGCCCCGGCCTCCCTCGCACCCAGCCCCACAGCCCTGAGCCAACCTGCCCTCCCCGTGGGGCTCCCCAAACCCGCTGCCCCCAGACCCAAACCCGCTGCCCTGTCTGCACCGGCTGCGCTGGCAGCTGAGTGTGCGCTGCTCTTCTTCCCCGCTTGAGCAGAGCCCAGCTCCTCCTGGGCGTAACTGGCCTCGCGAGGGCTCAGCTATTCCTGTGGCTTCTGTGCAGCTCCTCTCGCCACCCTGTACCCGGGAGGCTCCAAAGCCACTTGTGTTTCCTTCCCAGGGGCATCTACAGAGCCGGGTGGGGACATGGCACAAGCAGAGGGGTAGTCCCGGGCGCTCCCACCACCACCATGTCACCCCCAGCAGCTCCCTGCAGAGGCAGGGAAGGATGCTCCAGGGGTTGGGAGCAGCTCCCAGGACTTGGGACACTGAGCGCGGCCACCCTTGTGCCGCACGGGCAGCGTGTAACCATTGCCACGCAGGTGGTGGCTTGTGCCTCAGTTTCCCCATGGGGAATTGCTGTGGCGCTGCAGAGGGGGAGTGGTAGCATCCATGTACAGGGGCTGGCTGTACAGCCAGGGCCGGGCTGGTGAGATGTCCCCTACCTCCAGGTTGGGAGGGTCAGACAGAGCCAGGCGCTGCTGGAAGGAAACAAGGAGGCAAAAAGGAGTTTTCTTCAGGGTTTGTTTTTTTTTTTTTTTAATATTTACAATACTTTACATGAAAAAGGTGAAATTGAACACGTACCTCTGCAATCCTACAGCATCCCTATAGAGTCCCCAAAACAAGACAACATAACAAAACCAAGAGAAAGCCAACAAAACCAAAAAGAAGCATTGTCAATACAGATATAAACATCTACGCCGACCCCCAAAGCCCCCCCAGAGACATGGCCCTCCTGCCCCGGCCCCAGGGACACCATCCCCAGCCATGTGGTGGCATCCCATGGCAAAGCATCCCACCGGGGGAGGGCAGCGTCCCAGCCCCAGTGCATGCTTTCATGCACTGAACGTGACGGTTCTCAGCCTGGCCCATGCTCATCTGCTAGTAGAGAGGCATCGTTGAGGTCAAACCACTGCTCCATGTTGGCACAGTTGGAGAGGTAATCATTTGTCCCTTCATCCCAGGCGTGCTGCAGGAAAGAAGTGGCCATGAAGGTTTCGTCCAAGTCCAGGATGTTCTTGTTGGACTCAGTGAGGACCTGCTCCTGGCCCTGGGGACAGTCGACGTGGTCCCCGTGCACCGCCAGGTCCAGGTTGTGTGTTACGGGGCTGATGGCAGGCATGAGGTCCAGGTCCCCCAAAGCAGAGAAGTCTCCGTCCAGGCTGGTGTTGAAAATGACTTCCCAGTCAAAGTCACCTTCCAGCGACCCCAGCTCGGTCTGCTCTTCCTGAGTCAGCAAGGCCGAGCTGGAAAGCCGAGGCACCTTGGCTGTTCTCTTGGGCGAGCTGTGCCTGCGCTTGTGCCCTGCCTTGCCGTCCACCGCATTCCCGTTGTGGCCACCGGTGACCTCTTCAAACTCTTTCAGCAGCTGCTGCAATTCGGTGTTGACAGTGAGGATGCTGCTGGAGGTGCGAGCCGGAGCAGCTGGGCTGGTGGCAAACGGTGCTCCGGGCTGGGCCCCGTTGGTGAAGGCCGGGTGGATCTGCACGGGGGGGCGTCCTCCGCTTTTTGACGGCACCGTTCTCGAGCTGGCCGGCGTGTTGGGGGTCCAGCTTCCAGAAGCCGCCTTTCCCCGGCTCGCCTTTCTCCCGGGGCACCTTGACGAAGCACTTATTCAAGGAGAGGTTGTGCCGGATGGAGCTCTAGACCCAAAAGAGAAAAAGAATCCGTCTGAATGCTTGTGTGCTGCCGCAGCACCTACCTGGGTGCAAGGGAGACTGGTGGGAAAGCACATTTTCGGCAACCAGAAATGGGCAAAAGCAAGCAGAAATGGCAACGCCCAAACATGCCGGGTGCGTGCCCAGCAGAGACACCCCTGCCCTGAGTCACTGGCCCTTTTCTTGCCTCCCGTCTACTCCAGCCAGCGATGGCAGGAGCCACGGCGCTCAGGCTAGGACTTGGCAACCAGCGGGAAGATTTTGGGCATCCCCATGGGACCTTGCCTCGGAAAGCCCTCCGTAGCCCTGCGGGGAGAAGGGAGACGGCAAGAGGTCTCCAGATCTCCTTCCTACCTGCCAGGTGGGATCAGCGTGTCGGAAGTAGCAGAAGTTGTCCATGATCCACTTGTAGATGTCGGACACGCTGATTTTGGGCTTCTTGCTGGCCTCCATTGCCATGCGGATGAGGGTGGCATAGGAGTAGGGTGGCTTGACGTGCGGGTTGGTCTTGTAGTCAATGTCCCCCGCGAGCTGCGGGTGCATGGCCACAGGGTGGCTGGCAGGGCAAGGGGTGTGTGACATGCCCACGCAGGCCGTGTCAGAGGTCGTGGGTGAGCACGGTGGGGCAAAGCTGGGGACCTTGTGACCGTTGTGCGGGTCTGGGCCACTGGGGCAGCAGGAGGACTCGTCCAGGGCGATCCCAACGATGGAGAAGTCACACAGCCACATGAGGCTGGTCAGGCTGTCGTTGAGATCATGCGAGTCCCCCACGCTGCCCGTGTGCCCTCCGTCCTTGCCTGCCTGCAGGCTGTTCAGCCACCCCTCAGCCATGGCTCGGTGTGTCGGCAGCTCTTGCAGTCCCGGGGCGCACGTGAAGGGGAAGGAGGGCGCGGGGCAGGTCCTGCAATAAGAGCAGAGAGGGGGTTGGGGCTCCCCGAGGCGCAGCTGCTCTCTGGCACGCGGGCAGGACCGGGTCTGGGTGCCCCCAGCACCACTGAGCGAGACCCACCCCGGGGTGCTGCGCACCAGAGCCGCAGCGCCTCCCCCGGGGTGCTTCGGCAGCCCCAGAGCTCGGGGAGATGCCCTCAGAGCCCCGCGCCCCGGTGTCACCCACCCCCACCCCGGCGGGCTGGTGCTGCCCGGCAAGCCTTCGGCTGAAGGCAGAATTTTCCAAAACCAAGGGAAACCCCCGGGAAGAGCCAAAGCCCAGCCCCGGCAGCCCACGGAGCGGGGCCGTTTGTCGCACCTGCCGCTAGCAGGACTAAATGTCAGGCTGCGACACCTCGGGCAAAGCCCTTCGAGTCCCCCCCGCTGCCCACTCCCTGGGTTCGGGGCCGTTTCTGCTGCTGCCTTCACCTGGTCCGCCCGGGCCAGCCGGGGCCGGGGCGCGGAGCCCCTCTCAGCACCGCGCTCGCAGCGAGCCGGCAGTTCGGCTTTGGCTTCTTCGCGGCCCGGGGGTGCGGCGCCTGTTCGCTGGGGGCTGCAGACGCGCCCCCCGGCTCTGGGGCAGCGGCGGGGCTGCCGAGGCCGGCCGGGACCGGGGAGCCCCGCACCGGCCGCGCCGGGGCTGCGGGTTCCGCCCGCGTTTAAACGGTGCCGAGCCCAACAGTCGCGGGGGGGCGCGTGGGGGGGCGCGTGGCGGGGCGCGTGGCGGGGGGCGGGCGGGGGCGCGTGTGGGGCGGGGCTCAACCACCTGCCCCGTCCCGCAGGACGGGCTTTCCCCGCGCCGGGGAGAAGCTGTAGAGGGCTCGATGGCGAGCGCCGGAGGGCACGGTGCCTGTGAAGGGCCTGGAAGGCTGCGGGGGAGGGAAAGGAGGAGCTGCGGGCCGGGAAGGCAAAGGGGACGTGGAGCGAGGCCGCAGCGGGTGCGCGGTGCCGCGTCTCGGCGGCTGGCTGAGAACGTGAAACTCACAGAAACGCACCGAGTGCGGGGGGGGGGGGGTGTAGCTTAGGGCTTAACCCCTTGTCTGTAGCCAAGAAAAAGAGCGTGATCAGTAGTGACTGACCAGGGATGGTTTGGTATGTTGCGCGTGGACAGTGACGAGGACAGATAAGGTGGGATTGGGACTAACGAAGGGTCTTGTGGTCAGACTCAGGAGTCCGTGCCTCAATCCCCTCCAGAAGCCTCGGGCAGTGACAGCTTGTTTGGGTACCTGGCCCCCCAGCATATTCACCCTTTCTCGCTTTTAAGCCCTCGGCTGGCTCCGACAGGCCGGAATACTTTTTCCTGGCCAGGCTGTTCTCTGCACTCGGCTGTCAGTGTTGGGGTGCTGGGGGCTCGTCCCTTTCCAGGGCGGGTAAAACCAGGACCTGCGTGGTTGTGCCTGGCAAAACAACGCAAATAAGTGGACCGAGGGACCAGAGGGCTGCCAGCTCTTTGCAGCCCTGCCAGTGGCACCGTTACCCGGGGGAAGCACAGAGCAGCTCCCGCAGTGCTACCACCAGGGTGCTGAGAGGAGAAGCCAGGACCGGGAATTCCTTATTGCCTTTTGAGGTTCCTGGTCCCCCGCGTCCCCAAGAGGAGAGCCCAGATCTGCCTCCAAACTCCAGCCGCTGCTCCTGCCAGAGCCCCGTGAAAGCTGCCACCGCCAAGGGATAACCCTACCTCATCCCAAGGGTCACATCCTGCTCTCCCGGCACGAAGCACACACAAGCCGAGGCTAGGCTCTGCAGTGAGCTCAGCCCTTATTTTGTGTTGAGACTGGCCAGCCTGGGAAGAGCTGTGACCCCTGCAGAGCAACCAGGCAGCCCTGGGGCTGGCGGCTGCAGTGCCTGGTGCCCATGGGATCCAGCAGATCCCGGGGGAGGTGACAGGGTGCTCCTCACGTGCTGGGCATCTGCTGGGGAGGGCTGTGTCCCTAGGGCAAGAGGGACGGGACATCCCGGAGTGGGTCCCTCTGAAGGATGAGCCCCAGGCAGGGCGCGGAGGGGGACCTCTGTCCCTGGAGATGCTCCAGCCTGACAGGGGGGATGAGCAGGCACGGTGCAGGGGCCAGACCACCCTTCTCCGGAGTCCCCCTCCAGCCCCCTTCTCCCAGCATCCCGGGTGACAGCCCTGCCCCACAGCTGTGGGCACAGAGCCTGGCCCCGGCCTCCCTCGCACCCAGCCCCACAGCCCTGAGCCAACCTGCCCTCCCCGTGGGGCTCCCCAAACCCGCTGCCCCCAGACCCAAACCCGCTGCCCTGTCTGCACCGGCTGCGCTGGCAGCTGAGTGTGCGCTGCTCTTCTTCCCCGCTTGAGCAGAGCCCAGCTCCTCCTGGGCGTAACTGGCCTCGCGAGGGCTCAGCTATTCCTGTGGCTTCTGTGCAGCTCCTCTCACCACCCTGTACCCGGGAGGCTCCAAAGCCACTTGTGTTTCCTTCCCAGGGGCATCTACAGAGCCGGGTGGGGACATGGCACAAGCAGAGGGGTAGTCCCGGGCGCTCCCACCACCACCATGTCACCCCCAGCAGCTCCCTGCAGAGGCAGGGAAGGATGCTCCAGGGGTTGGGAGCAGCTCCCAGGACTTGGGACACTGAGCGCGGCCACCCTTGTGCCGCACGGGCAGCGTGTAACCATTGCCACGCAGGTGGTGGCTTGTGCCTCAGTTTCCCCATGGGGAATTGCTGTGGCGCTGCAGAGGGGGAGTGGTAGCATCCATGTACAGGGGCTGGCTGTACAGCCAGGGCCGGGCTGGTGAGATGTCCCCTACCTCCAGGTCGGGAGGGTCAGACGGAGCCAGGCGCTGCTGGAAGGAAACAAGGAGGCAAAAAGGAGTTTTCTTTAGTTTTTTTTTTCCTTTTTTTTTAATATTTAAAATACTTTCCATGAAAAAGGTTAAATTGCACACGTGTCTCTGCAGTTCTTCAGCATCAGTATAGAGGCCCTAAAACAGGACAACATAACAAAACCAAGAAATACAAAGAAGCATTGTCAATACAGATATAAACATCTACACCAGCCCCCAAAGCCCCCCCAGAGACATGGTCCTCACGCAGCAGCCCCAGGGACACCATCCCCAGCCATGTGGTGGCATCCCATGGCAAAGCATCTCACTGGGGGAAGGCAGCGTCCCAGCCCCAGTGCATGCTTTCATGCACTGAACGTGACGGTTCTCAGCCTGGCCCATGCTTTACCCGGGGGGGGTGCGGGACTTGTGCTCCTATTTCCACGGCTCCAACACTCTCCCCGGATCTGGGTGCAAATTACTCTAAGTGTAATTTATATTTGTTTTTAAGGCTTTTTAATTGATACACTACAACTATTCTCTCAATTATATTGCTTACATGAATGTACGAAGTGCTGTTGTAGACAAAAAACGAACTATGTACAATCCTCCAATGTACCAGTTTTCGGCAAGTCTAAGACACACCGCTAAAACTACTGCTTCTACTTACTCCCACTTAATGGCTACTCTTACTTCTAATAACCTACAGCAAAGGAGAGGCAAAGAATGTAGTGCTTGAGAGCTCCACGTCATGTTTCTGCAGAGTTTGGCTCCACTCTCAGAATGCTTCTGAGCTACTTTGCTGAGACCCTGCCACGCTCTTGCTGCACCCCAAGTCAAAGGGCCAAAGCTTCCGTGGGTGTCCAGCCTGCGGCTCTGCCAGCTGATGAGCTGTTCCCAGCTGCAAGGGACTTGATCTTCACTGCTGTCCCCAGAGCCCGTTGCACGCACAGTGTTTGGCCTGAGCTCTTGAGTGGAGCCTGAATGTGAATTTCTTTCCTTCTCAGTCCCACCTGGCAGCATTGGATGTGGTGTGACACATCAACACCAGCTGACGGCCATGCGACGGCAGTTCCCTTACAGCTCCCCCAAAAGTGTCTCCTTAATCAGGGTCCTGCATTGCCCTGGCAGCCACCTGGAGCCTGATGGATGAGCAAAGGTAGTGGAGGGCAACAGCATCAGTCCAAAAAAATGGAGAGGGTCTATGTCAGCTGGTGAAAGACAGGGAGGGCTTACGGTGGTCTTGGCCCTTTGGCAAGCACAGCAAGGATTTTGGTTACAAAAACTATGAAAGACAGTTCTGGGAGAGCCCTAGTCCCTGCTGCTCTTCCGCCAGGACCAATTGCTGGATCCTTATCAAAACCTGTTGTTGCTGCTGCTGCTGCTGGAATTATCCCTTGCGTAGTCTTGGTTTACAGAACAGTGAACACAAGCCTTTAAAGAGTGAAAATACAAAACAGCCCCCAAACTGTTTTTCCCCTATCCTCCTACTATTAAGAAAGTCTAGTGCTAAAAATATAGGTTTCTTTGAATATATAATATATAATAGATTATATAAAAACATCTAAAGATGCAGGCTTGCTGAATTTATAAACCTTTTCTTCTTCTTCTTCCCTAGGCACAAGTCAGGAGGGAGGCTGAACTCGGAACAATCCAGAAGGGACCTCTATTTGCTTGCTGCTAATTAACACGCTGTACCTACCAGCTACCTCAGACAGAAAAAAGAATGAGAAACAGCAAGACGAAAGGGTGAAGAAATTGCACTTAGTCTATCAAGTCCTAAAGCCACCAGGAACCTCATGTCTTAGAAGGGATGTAGCAGGTGCTCTCCTTTAGCCCTAAAGGAACATATGCCGTGACCACCTCCATGGAAAAAGAAATATTGTATTTCTTCCTCTAAAAGTAAAAAAATAAGTAGTGTTATATTTCTTGCCTTGAGGAAACTGGTGGACCAGAGAATTCTGATGTGTCCTTTAATGATCTATCAAGGAGTTCCTATGGTGGTGGTTTTTTCTCCCCCCCGGTGTTTCTGTGAATAATCGTACAATGAAGCTGGTAAAAGTAACTGTGGAGGTCTCTGTCTCTAGAAAATCTTGTCCCTTGTAATTCCCAGCAGCATGGGGGGCACATCCTACTAAAGTCTGTGCGGGCTTTGAATGGTGACTGGCCACTTTATAAGAGGGACGCCAGACTGCTCCAGTCGCTCTCATCTGCTGGTAAAGAGGCATCGTTGAGGTCAAATAACTGCTCCATGTTGACACAGTTGGAGAGGTAATCATTTTTCCCTTCATCCCAGGGGTGCTGCAGGAAAGAAGTGGCCATGAAGGTTTCGTCAATGTCCAGGATGTTCTTGTTGGACTCAGTGAGGACCTGCTCCTGGCCCTGGGGACAGTCGACGTGGTGCCCATGTAACATCAAGTCCAGGTCACGTGTTACGATGCTGATGGCAGGCATGAGGTCCAGGTCCCCCAAAGCAGAGAAGTCTCCATTCAGGTTGGTGTTGAAAATGGCTTCCCAGTCAAAGTCACCTTTCAGCGACCCCAGCTCGGTCTGCTCTTCCTGAGTCAGCAAGGCCGAGCTGGAAAGCCGAGGCACCTTGGCTGTTCTCTTGGGCGAGCTGTGCCTGCGCTTGTGCCCTGCCTTGCCGTCCACCGCATTCCCGTTGTGGCCACCGGTGACCTCTTCAAACTCTTTCAGCAGCTGCTGCGACTGGGTGTTGACAGTGAGGATGCTGCTGGAGGTGCAAGCCGGAGCAGCTGGGCTGGTGGCAAACGGTGCTCCGGGCTGGGCCCCGTTGGTGAAGGCCGGGTGGATCTGCACGGGGGGCGTCCTCCGTTTTTTGAAGGCACCGTTCTTGAGCCGGTCAGCGTGTTGGGGGTCCAGCTTCCAGAAGCCGCCTTTCCCCGGCTCGCCTTTCTCCCGGGGCACCTTGATGAAGCACTTATTCAAGGAGAGGTTGTGCCGGATGGAGTTCTAGACCCAAAAGAGAAAAAGAATCCGTCTGAATGCTTGTGTGCTGCCGCAGCACCTACCTGGGTGCACGGGAGACTGGTGGGAAAGCACATTTTCGGCAACCAGAAATGGGCAAAAGCAAGCAGAAATGGCAACGTCCAAACATGCCGGGTGCGTGCCCAGCAGAGACACCCCTGCCCTGAGTCACTGGCCCTTTTCTTGCCTCCCGTCTACTCCAGCCAGCGATGGCAGGAGCCACGGCGCTCAGGCTAGGACTTGGCAACCAGCGGGAAGATTTTGGGCAACTCTCCTTGGCTGTACACCAGGGCCGTGGGGCCTTAGATCATGCAGTGCGCTGGAGGAAACCAGCCAGACTTTCTGTAGGCACGGAGGAGAAGTCATTACACCAATGTGGCCACGGCCCCAGCACAAGTGGCCAGGGCTGGCAGCACCGTGTGGGATGGCATGATCAGGGCCCTCCTTGCATCCCCCAGTTCATCTGTGCCTATTACGAGTGTTGGGGGGGAAATTTTTGGCCAAAAAGTAGCCCCCGTGCCTCCCTACAGCCAGGCTGACACAAACCAGGCGGGCAAAACTGGAGAGACACACGGGCTGTTCCGCCGCAGCCGTGTGTGTCCCCAGAGGTGCCTTTTGGCCCGAGGAAGCTCGGTGTGAAATCACTGCATCTTCATCAGCCACCACCCAAATAAGCTGAGGGTGTAAAAAAGAAAATTATAAAAGGAAAAAAAAAAAAGAAAAAGCGAAGTTTCTGCCTCCATCACGCTGTTCTGAAACCCTGAATGTGCCTGGAGTGATGTGAATAATCAGAAAGGAAACTCAGTTATTGGGTAAATAACCCAGCGCTGGACTCCCCAAAGCCAAGACTGTATTAAGAGATTGCATATGGTAGAGGGTTTGGGTTTTTTTTAATGTTGCTTGGATATCTTTATGCTTATTCATCCATAATCCGTAGTGCCGAATAGGAAAAACAAGGCTTGAATGCTTAGAGCTGTTGAAAAACACACACACGCGCGCGCGCACACACACACACACACAACAAAACCCTCCTCTGGGCTGAAGCTCCTTGGGTGTGTTGGCTCCCTTCCAAACCACTCAGCTCCCACAGGAATATATCCATCTCCCCCCAGAGTATGGGTGGCATGACCTTTCTAGGCTGTCTTCACATAAGAGAAAAAAAAAAAAAAGTAAAAAAAGAAAAACAAAGGCAGAAAATGAAGGGAAAGAAAAGCCAGACAATGGAAAAGAAGAAAGCAGCAGGAACACAGATATCCCTGCAAACAACCCAGGCTGTGGTAACTCCAAATTTACAGTTTAACAAAACTTTACAAGGGTCAGAGACTCACAAGCTGAATTCTCTGCTCCCCATCTCCCCTCCCCATCCCTGGGCTGCCCTCTGTTATTGCCTGGCCGATTAACGTATTTACCATTCCTGCCGGCTGCGGTCCCGTGAACCCCCTGCATCTCTGCGGAGAGGGATTGAAAACCTTTTGTTTTTTCATAAACACATTTGATTGAAAACGTGGTGATTACTCAGCCGTGATTTTGCAGGAGAAAGTCAACACGCTGGTGCACAGCTGGTCCTCCAGCATCGCTCCTCTGGGTCCCCCCAGCACAGGGAAGGCTGGGGACCCGGGGATTCCCTTTCCCATGGTGGGCTTCAGGAGCCACTGGAGACCCACCTGGCTGGGGAGAAGGTGGGCAACCCCTGGGCAGAGGCTTTGCAGCGGTTTTGCCCAGCCCTGCCTGGGTGAGCATGACCACCGGCATCGCCGGATTGCCAGAGAGCGGACTCGTGCTGGGAATAACCCAAGTGGAGGGAAGAGCCACCCAGGTCCCTCCTGCCCTAGAAAGCCTCACGTGACAGAGCAGGGCAGCGAGCCAGGGTGCTGGGAGAAACCCCTGTGATTCAGGCTGTCCCCAAACCTGGTGTGACTGGGGGCTGCCCCCTACCCTCTGGGGACACGCTCATGCTAGCTGGGGAGAGCAGCCCTCTTTGATCTCTCTTGGGCTTCGCTCTGAGGCCTCACCAGCTTGTCACAGCGATGGAGCCTCCTTTGCCCGGCCAAGGGGACAGGACACCTGTGCTCTGCCCTGCTTGGAAATCAGCTGCATTTCTGCTCTCAACCTCCCCAACAAGGCATTTGTCCAACAAGTGGCACCTCCCTGGGGCTTCTATCCACCCCTCTGCTACGCCTGGTCCTCAGCACCCACAAATACTCAACTTGGTGACTTGGTGTGCTCAGCCCTGAGGGACTTGGGACCTGACAAGAGCTCCAGAAAGGTGGAGCCAGGGTCAGAGATGCCTTCGCCCCAGAGCCAAGAGGAGCCTCAGGAGCCAGCAGCACAGCAGGTACCTCCCTGCTCCCAAAATGGCCCTGGGCTCATCCCCACAGTGGCTCCTTCCCTCTGTCACCCTCGTGGCCTTGGGATTTCCACTCATGAGATCTTTGCTGTTACAGCCTGTGTGGCTGTCCTCCCAGTGGGATGCAGCATCCCCATGGGACCTTGCCTCGGAAAGCCCTCCGTAGCCCTGTGGGGAGAAGGGAGACGGCAAGAGGTCTCCAGATCTCCCTCCTACCTGCCAGGTGGGATCAGCGTGTCGGAAGTAGCAGAAGTTGTCCGTAATCCACTTGTAGATGGCGGACAGGGTGATTTTGGGCTTCTTGCTGGCCTCCATTGCCATGCAGATGAGGGTGGCATAGGAGTAGGGTGGCTTGACGTGCGGGTTGGTCTTGTAGTCAATGTCCTCTGCGAGCTGCGGGTGCACGGCCACAGGGTGGTTGGCTGTCCTTGAGGTGGAAGAGGAGATGGGATTGCAGGGGGTGTGTGGTATGCCCATGCACGCTGGGTCGGCAGCCAAAGGTGAGCATGGAGCAGCAAAGCTGGGGACCTTATGACCGTCGTGCAGGTCTGGGCCACTGGGGCAGTAGGAGGACTTGCCCATGGTGGCGTCAATGATTGAGAAGTCACGCAGCCACATGAGGCTGGTCAGGCTGTCATCAAGATCATCTGAGTCCCCCATGCTGCCCGTGTGCCCTCCGTCCTTGCCTGCCTGCAGGCTGTTCAGCCACCCCTCAGCCATGGCTCGGTGTGTCGGCAGCTCTTGCAGTCCCGGGGCGCACGTGAAGGGGAAGGAGGGCGCGGGGCAGGTCCTGCAATAAGAGCAGAGAGGGGGTTGGGGCTCCCCGAGGCGCAGCTGCTCTCTGGCACGCGGGCAGGACCGGGTCTGGGTGCCCCCAGCACCACTGAGCGAGACCCACCCCGGGGTGCTGCGCACCAGAGCCGCAGCGCCTCCCCCGGGGTGCTTCGGCAGCCCCAGAGCTCGGGGAGATGCCCTCAGAGCCCCGCGCCCCGGTGTCACCCACCCCCACCCCGGCGGGCTGGTGCTGCCCGGCAAGCCTTCGGCTGAAGGCAGAATTTTCCAAAACCAAGGGAAACCCCCGGGAAGAGCCAAAGCCCAGCCCCGGCAGCCCACGGAGCGGGGCCGTTTGTCGCACCTGCCGCTAGCAGGACTAAATGTCAGGCTGCGACACCTCGGGCAAAGCCCTTCGAGTCCCCCCCGCTGCCCACTCCCTGGGTTCGGGGCCGTTTCTGCTGCTGCCTTCACCTGGTCCGGCCCGGGCCAGCCGGGGGGCTGCCGAGGCCAGCCGGGCACCGGCCGCGCCGGGGCTGGGGGTTCCGTGGGTTAGATGATACTGAGCCCATCCGCCGGGGGCAATAGGGCTCGGGGCAGCGGGGTCCTGTTTGTGTACCTGGTCCCCCAGTGCCACCACCCAGCCCCTGCCAGCCCCTGTGCCAGCAGTGGGGGAGGTCCCCACAATGCTCGCTGCAGTAGTTGGACGGGGTGGTGGGTGACGGGGGGAGGAATAAACCAAATTTAAATAAATACAAATAAAAGATAAATTTAAAAAATAGGAGTAAAAATAAGAATAAAAATAACAATAAGACACACCCCACCCCCCCCCCCCCCGCCGCACACTTCCCGTCCCTGTAGGCGGCTTCGCCCCAGCTGCCCTGCCGAGCCCCAGCAGCGCCGTCCCGCTGCCCCATCCCAGCGCCCGCCCGCGACCCCCCCGCCCCCCGCAGCTGTCGCCCCCCGCCGCCGCCCCTCACCCCGTCCCGGCGACGTCCCGCAACTTCCAAAGTTCACGAGAGAGCAAGAAGCTTCTGGAAGAACAGGATTAAAAAAAAAAAAAAAAAAAAAAAAAGATGGGGGGTGGGGGTTGGAAGAGAAAAAAAACAACAAAATCCCCGGAGGCCCGGCGCTGGGCTGGGGGGTCCCGCTCCCCCCACCCCGGTGAGCGCTGGCCCCGCGCCGTGCCAGGCCCTGCCCGCCGTGATTTCCCGGCCGCCCGGGGGCTGCCATTAAGTAGCTGCTCCGAGAGGCTTCACGCGTTGCCACGGCGACGCTCCGCCTCGTAAACAGCTTCGGGCCTTGCCGTTGGTCTGCGCGTTGCCATGGGGAGGCGGAGGGTACCTGCCAGGTCTGGCTGAGACTCGGCTATTTAGGGACAGACCCCAGGATGGGGGTCCTTCAGGGTTGGGAATGGGCAGCGTTGTGGTACCCAGGGGATGCTCTGGGACCCCGCTCTACCCGGGGCCAAATCCAGCCCTGGCAGCACCAGCAAACCCCAAACCTGTGTGCTGGCCCCCACGGGCCTGGCACAGGGGCAACCCCAGCCCTCCTCCCCCTACTTGTGCCCCCATCCCTCTTCTGACTTCTGAGGAGCCCACAGAAATGACGATAAAGCTGAAGGGGGCTTGGCACACCCCCCACATTAAAGGATAGGGCCTGCCTTTATTTAATATAAGAGCATTACAGCCATAGGCTTCTATGTAAGAAATCCCTGGTACCCCACCAGCCAGCCCAAAGGCTTTAACAGAGACCGGTGGAGGACCACCCCCGCCCTGGCCAAAGGGGCTGAGAGCAGCCGTGAAACCCAAGGGAAGCCTGTTTGCTTTCACCCTACAGCACAAGGCCTGCCCTGTGGGGGAGTGGGGGGCTTCGGGGTGCCTTGGGGAGGTTTAAATGCCAAGCACTCCTCTTGCACCTGCCCCACGGGGGAGAGGGCAGGTGAGCGGCCAGGCTCACTCCCAAGGGTTGCTGCTGCCTCAAGTGTTGTGTACAATAGGGGGTTTTCCTGCCAGCATCCCTGAGCACTTGGACCAGACAAGATGAGGGGTTCAAACCCTCCCTCCAGCACACGGGCAGATTCCTCTCTGCTTGTGCCTGTCCCCACTGGCCACAGGTCCAGAGGCAGTGGGTGCTGGGACTGGGTGCGGAGGAGGCAACTCCCAGGGCAGTGAAAATTTCTCTTTCACTTTTCAGCCAATCTGTATCTGCAAAACAACTCCAAACCTCAGTTTTCTGCTCTTCTAACAAGTCAGCTCCCTCTAGAGCAGGACTTGCCCTTGCAAAAACACACTTGAAGGCAGTGAGAGCTTGAGGGCTTTCCTGAGCAGCCTGGGGCAAAGCACTTCAGTCCTCGGTTCCCTCTCCCTATCCTCCCTCTTTGCAGGATCTGGCTGTCTGCAAGCCCTCCCCCTGCAACTGCAAGGTGCTTCCCCCCACCATGCATCAGCCCCCTCCTAAAGCTAAATTGTAACCCCTCCTTGCAGCCCTCCTCACCTTCAAGGCATCGTGTCCCAGCACAGAGCTTTCTTCCCCAACACTGGAGGAATTTCTCCTGCACGAGCACCCAGCTCCTTAGTGATCCTCTTCTCCAGGAAAGTCCCCTCTGGGTGTCCTTACCAGTTGCAGCAGTGCCAGGGGCCATGGAGCCTGTGCCATCTGCCTGGTCATACATACCCCACACTCCAGGAAGACACCACTACCCCAGGCCAGGCTCTTCCTGCAAAGGTTCTGTTTGCATTTGCACCTTCTCCATCCTGGAAGGGCTTGGAGGAGGCAAGATTTAGGATGGTTGGGTAATGCGAGTTGGAAGGGACCCTGGGAAGTGTTTTAGGGAGATTTGAGGTAGCTGGGCTGGTTTTGGGGAGGTGCCTGGGTGATGGGTGGGCGGATGCTCCCAGCCAGAAAGGGTTTCCACCTGCCAGACCCCCAAGACCCTGACTGCCCTCACCTTGTAACCATGAAATAACTTGGGACACTTTATCGACATAAGATACCCTTTATTAAACATACTCTTAAAATCCAAAACATGCTCAAAGCAAAGTCATAAGCAGCAATCTGGTTTCCTTCCTTAAATCCCTGATGGGTGGATCAATGGAACAAAGGGCTGATGCCTTTCACCCCACACTGCCAGCACTGGCAGCTCCTGCCTGCCCCTTGTCCCTTCTGGGTAGCTGAGGATGACACCGGTGTCACCACGCCCAGATCCCTGTGCCTCTCCTGTGCCACAGCAGAGGGTGCTAATTTCTTTGCTCACACTCAGGCAGCAGCATGCTGCTTGGTCACAGCATCCTCCCAGCTCCTGACCATCACAGCTCCACAGTACCTCCGAGTGAGCATCAGGTGCCTGCACGCAGCTGCCCCAGCGTGCAGCTTGCCCTGTGAGCTTGCTTGGCAGCTCCAGCAGCCTTGGGGACAGATACACAGCTTGGAGCAGCCAGAAAACTCTCCCAGTCACTTCCCAGAACCCTCCTGAGCAAGGACCTGCCTGTTCTGGGCTGACCTGCCAGCAGCCACAAGGACTGTTGCAGCTCTACACCATGGTGCCTGGCCAAGCCCAGAGAGCTCTCGTTGTCCCCTCTGAAACCATGAGGAAGGTTGGGCTTTGGTAGACGAGCCACCCCTGGAGCACCAGCCTGGTTTTCCCTCCCCTGCCCATTCCAGAGGGTTAGGGAATAGCTGGCCTCCTGCAGCCCCCCTGGTTTTCTTAGCACAGCAAAATGGTGAATGCCTAAAGCTCTCCCTGCATCCAGCACAGTGCTGCTGGCTCCTCAGGGCTGGGACACCCAAACCCACAAGTTGCCCCACCACGGCACTGGGCAACATGTCCCCATGGTGGGGACACAGCATGTCGCCAAACAGGGTGCAAGGCTCGTCCCTGCTGCTGCAGCCTTCCCTGCTGTTAGCAGCTCCCATCCCACGGGGTGGCAGTTTGGAGATGTCACCCCCCGGCCATGAAGCATCCAGCCCTGGGTTCCCAGGGAGGAGCTGGAGAGCTGTTGAGCTTACAGGAGACATGGTGGAGTGCCAGCTCAGGGGAGGGAGCAGCGGGGTGGCCACTGCTGACCCCACCTCTGGCAGGACCCACACTGGGGCCACAGGGCAAGCAGCTACCGTGACCCCAGCTGTGAGCCAGGCAGAAAACGCACTCCCCAGCCCCAAAAAGGGCTTTACCCCCCTTTAGGAGCCAGGGCTGTCAGCACAGCCCATGCTCCACCATGGGGACAGGCGGCTGGGACCTGCTCCCCGCATGCACCCTGCAGCTGCTGCAGGACACTGTGGTCACTGGATGAACACCTCTGTCCTAACATAGCTCTGAAATGCAGTTTCCTCCTGCAAAGAGAAGGTGGCCTTTGCTATCCCATCTGTGTGACAAAACCAGGTGGGGAAAAGGGGGGGGCTCAGCTTCCTACCCTAGGCTGGCCTAAACAGCTCTAGAACTTGCTAGATTGGGTTGCTGAGTCTAATGCTCCTGGAATTGGCTTCTGACTGTCCCTGATGCTCTCTAAAGTGGAGCCTGGCCACTGCCAGTGCCACCATCAGGTCCCCAAGGCTGTGGTTGCATCCCTACCCCAACGGCGTACCTGTGTGCCTGTCCCCTGGAGCAAAACCCACTAACGCTGTCAGCCCAGTGCTGGCCAGAGGGATGGGGATGGAGGGGCAGGGAGTAGCTCCCACACCCGCATCCACCCCCTGCTACAAAGTGCAATGGAGAGGGCAAGACAGGTGGGACGGGGGAGTGACACTTTTGGCACTTGTTCCAGAGAGGGCACAGCCCCGAGCCCCAAGCTCACAGCGGGGCGGAAGACAGTGAGGTTAAATTAGCGATGCCCCAGAGGCTGGTGACCAGGGGGCCGGGGGGAGTACCAGATGCCCTACCCACCCCTGCCACCCTGCTCCGTCCCCTGGGGAAAAGCAGCCTCGCAGGCCAGGCTCAAGAGCCCACGTGCTGCCCAGGAGGAGTGTGGAGGGAGGGGGAGCTAGCAGGGCACCATCACCACCACGCATTAATGGGGACATCCCACGGTGTGGCATGGGGACAGCCCATGGCATGGCAGGGGCACAAGCCAGCAAACCTGGGGGGGGCCGGCCCCCCATGAAGGTCACTGGCTCAGGCACCAAGGCTGCCAATGCCAATGCTTGTCCTTTAACCGACACCCTCCTGCCATTGTCCCCCTCTGGCCACATCCCAAGACCCACTTTGTGGGGTGACCCCGTCCCACCTGCTCCACACGTTGGAAGAGAGGAGCCCTGGGGTGTGAGATGGCCAGGGGCAGGAAGGGACCCCAGGCCGTCCCCATCGGGGCTGGAGGATGGGAAGGTGCTGATGAGGGGCTCCAAAGTGACATGGCTCTCGGCTCCCCTCTGCATAGCGGGGCCAGGGAGGAAAAGTCAAGGTTACCATCGTTTCTTTCAAAATTCAGTCCTGCTACAGCCAAGGGGTGGAGGTGGCAACGCCGACGGTGCCCGGACACCAGGGTCCCTCTGGGTGGGCAGTGGGGTGCACGCCCCTGCCAAGGCTGAGCCCTCACACGGGCAGGGTGGCCGCTGCCTGCTCCAGGTCTCGGGTGCCGGGGGGGCGGCGGGGCCAGGGCGCCTGCTGCAGCCGCACATTGTTGTTGGCTGCCTCTGGGCCTGCGGGGAGAAAACGGGGGGTTAGGGGCTCCTGAAGCCTGCTGGCATGCTCGGCTCATCTTCCCGTGGGGGATGCAAGTTAGTCTCCCCAACGAACACCCACCTCCCCAGCCCCACTTTGGGTTTTAGCTGCAGCAAGGGCTGGTGAGTGCCTGCACTTACCTCTCTGGGTCAGGGGAGCCCCTTCAACCCCTCATTTCTCGGGAATGCCAAGGTGCAAACGGGAAGCACAGTGCACCATGGCCAGGTTTTAACAGCCCAAATGGAAGGGGGCTGCCTCTGCCCCCACCGTGCCCAGCGAGAGGGCACAGGTAGATGCATGTGGGGGCTGCAGGTTAGGCACCGAGGGATGTCACCCTGGCCAGGGCAGTCAGGGGACTACCAGCAATACCAGGGCGAGGGGTGCCAACCCAGCGCCAACCCCCCCCAAGGTGACGGGGCGCGAGGCGGGTCAGGCTCTGGAGGTCTCATACCTATTCCTCAATGTTAATGGGGCAGGAGTCCGGCACGGCGGCTGCGTGGCAGGAGAGACCAGAAGGCACATGGTGAAGGTGGGAGCGGAGGCGGCGCAGGGGCATGCACGCGAACGAGCAAACGGGGTGACTCAAGGGGGCCGGGGGGGGCTCGCCACCTGCAAACGGGTCTGGGACGAGGACAGGGAGCCACCGCTGGGCACTGGGCGAGGAGGCTGTCATGCGTGGTGCCCCCTGGGGTTTCGTGCCAAGGAGAACTAAGGGGTGAACATGCTCGTGGCACGGGGGAGCCGGGTCCCCACATGCCTCCTCTCCGGCTGCAGGCTCCCGGTTCAGGCAGCACCCTCCAGCTGGGACAGGGTGACGGGCCCGTGGCTTGCGTGCCACCACCTAAGTGACCAGAGGCTACACGGTGCCCTTAGGAAGGGGGTGCACCCCTAAAGCAGGGCGGCTGCTCCCACCAGCGAGGTTAAGCCCTGTGCCCAGGGGTGGGGGCAGCTCCGAGCCGGGGGGCCGTGCAAGGGCACCCCAAGGCCAAGGGCAAACGCTGAGGCTTTCCCAGAAAGGGAACAACGAAAACCCGCTGCCTGCTGATTTATGGGAGGTGACAGCTGCCGTTTCAACTGGATTTCATGGTGAACTCAGGCTGGAGAGCGAGGCACGTTAAGCCTGCAGATCCCGGAGGGAATGGATAATTAAACAGGACCACACATACACACGCACACCGCAATCCCATTAAGAGGTTGATATTGCATAAGTCACTGCTGTGCTCCGGTGCAGAGACCCAGCTCAGCTCAGCGCACCCTTGGGAGCCTGCCGAGGAGCAGGGCTGGGGGCAGCAGGACAGAGTCTGGCCCTGCAGCGGGGACTCGGCCCCCTGCCCACCCGCCTTGTCTCCCCTTGGGCTGTGGGAGAGGGCTCCCCAGCACCATTAGCAGCCGCCAGACCTGCCCTGCGCACGCTGGCTCCCAAAGAGCACTCCAGCGAGACCCCAGCAGCCTGGCCCAGCTCGGATCAGCTGTGGGTTTAAACCAGCAAAAACCCTTGGGGGATTTCAGGTCCTCTGCTGCTTCCAACGCAGCAGCTCCCCAACCCTCCCCACCTCATTGCCAGCCTTTTCGGCAGGTGCCTCCCCCCAGTTTCTCTTTCCAGCACTGCCTCTGCCACCCTGTCCCATGCAGAGGCTGCGGCCATGGCTGGAGGATGCTCTGAGCCCTGGGGACAGCCCCTGCAACACACCGCACACCCCGGGGCTCTGCAGGATCCACTCAAGGACACAGGTCTGTGGGATTTGTTTAAACCTTGTGTCCTAAAATCCCCGGGATGGGGCCTTTTGACTCCTCCCAAGGCTCTTTCCCACCAGACTGAAATCTGCAGAGAATTCACAACAGCTTGGAGGAACCACACTCAGGGCTTCATTCAATATGGAGAGGGCAAACCCCAAGCCATAGGTTTAATCGTGCCCAGATCTCCCCGCAAGAGTAATTGGGGGAGGAATAACATCATCACCATCATCATCTCTGGTCAAGGTGATTTTTCTTTTAAGCTTTCAAGAAAACAGCACCTGGCCCCAAAGTAAATGTCCACCTCGTTCTTGCCGGCCTTGTGGATGCTGTTACATCCAAACCTGCAAGAAACCTCTGCCCAGAAGGACGTTTTCAGTGCATGCAAACCAGCCCCGCGACTGCAATCCAGCACCACCAGTATCACATCGTGCCTCAAATTATCTCCATCGCAAAGCGGCTCAGTCCTGACAGCAGGTGGCTGCTGGGTGAATGCCCCCGGGGCGGGCGGAGCAGAGGGGCTGGGGAAGGAAGGAGCTGCCCTGAGTCTAAGGAACAAAACCAACATTGCAAAACACCGATTGCAACCGGGAAGCAACCAACTGGCCATGACAGCCCCGCTGGTGGCTGCTCCCCTCCGCCGCTCCAGCTCCCCCAAGCTCTTCCCAGGGCAATCCCCCTCCAACCCCATTCAGGCAGAGCTCTGTGTCCCTGGTGTTATTCCCTCTGGCACCTCTGCCATCCCTAGGGGACCACAGCCAGCCCCAAAGCCCCCACTCTGCACCTCCTCTGCCCCGGCACGAGCAGCAGCCCCCCGCTTTTCCCAGCAAACGCTGAGGCCGGATTGCCCCTCTCATGCGGGCGGCAGCGCGGCTCCCTGCGGAGGGCTCCAAGCAGCACGGCCGCCGGACGCATGGACAAACGTGGTGGCCAAAGGATGGAGAGTGCATCCTTAGCTGGGCTCAGCCCAGGGGCCAGATTCTGCACCCCAGCCCAGGCAGGGGACAAGGCCATTGCACTCCTTCCAGCAGAGCAAGAATCTGACCCCGTGCCAGGGCTGTTTGGGCTGCAAAGCTCCCCCTTCCTCATCCTCCCCCATCACAACCACAGGGGACACGGTCAGGGATGGCTTTGGTTGGTGCCACAGCTGGGGGATGCTTTGCCAGGATCCCCAGAAAAGGCAGGGGTGCTGCTGGGACCCCCCCAGCCCCTTCCCCAGCCCCCCCCGGCTGGTGAGGCTCAGCCAGCTGCTGCTGGAGGGTGATGGAGGGGACACAGAGCATTTGTGGCAGGCGCCTGTTCCTCCCCAAGAGCCTCAGCCATGTTTCTCCAGCACAGAAACCACCAGAAACAGGCGAGGCAGCAGGAGTGGAAGCTTTCCTGGAGCGGAAGAGGGGAAGGAAGGATTTCCCCTCCCTCCAGTAGGTTTCACCCACCTTCTTGGCTCTCCAGCACCCGCTGCGGGTCTGGGACCTGCCACAAATTTAGCTGAAGGGGCAAGGCAGGGCAGAGTTGCTTTCAGCTTGTCCACAAATGTATTGATGGAGACCTAGACCTCAGAGGGCTTCGTCTTAGCTTTTTGCCCCATCTCCCCCACACACAGGCTGATGAAGAGCAGCCTGTGGTGCTGGGCAGGGTCCCCAGCCCACTGCCCCCTTGGCCTATCTGGGGACCCGGGGTCACCAATACATTTGTCACCTTTGGGCAACTCTGGGCGGGGAGGGGACACAAGCGTGGGTTGAGAAAACAGTGTTGGCACAGAGCGAACATGAACTTTCACACAGAGAGAGGAGCCTGGGAGGGAGGAAGAAGGAAAAAGGGATGGAGACAAGGTGGGAGGAAACAGAAGTGAAAGGTGGGTGGGAGAGAAGGCATGAAGAAATGGAAAAGAGGGGTGAACTCCGGGGCTCTGCAGAAGGACAACCTGACTTTACATGCCCTGTCTCCCCAGCCTTGGAGGAAGAGGAGGGGGAGGCAGGCAGCCCCTGCAGTAAGGCTGGACCGGCTGTGGATCACATCCCAACCCAAAATACTGCTGCTTCCACCACAAGTCTGGACCAGGTTACAGTCGTGCACGCAACCACCTTCACAGGTAGGGCTGGTGTCCCCAGGGTGCCAGCAGCCCCTGGCCAAGGGACAACGCATCCCAGAAAAGCAAGTCTGCAAGCCCCTGGGGACATCCCAATGGGGACAGGTCACCCTGACCTATGGCTGCTGGGTGGCGACATGCCTGGTGCTCAGCCCCATGCCGGGACGGGTGGTGGGGTGCAGTGAGGACAGTGGGGATGGTGGTGGTGGGGATGGCAGGGATGGGAGAGGAGGGATGGATGCAAAGGGCTGGCATGATGCAGGGAAGAGTGGAACTGTCCCCCCCACCCCAAGTTCATGTTCAGCAGACGGCCACTCACCAGGTAAGCAGGCCTCAGAGCACAGTTTATTGTCCAGCGCTTTCACGTGTGCGATGCCCAAGTCATTGTTATTGTCACACCTCAGACCGAGGAAAGCGCCTGTCCTCGGGCCTGGAAGGGAGTTAAGGCAGTTAACGCTGCGGCTCAGCGCTGGGGCTTGCCGTTGCCTTTGTAGTGGTGGGGTGTGGGATTTCCGGGTCTTTTCCTCTCCCCTCCCCACTCTCTTTAAAAAAAAAAAAAAAATGGATAAAAATGATGCATCTAGAGCGGACAATAACGCCTGGGCACAGTCCGAGCTGCTCCTTTCCTTGCACCAGCCGCATCCAAGGGCAGCGCAACAGCCACGATGCGGCGATGGGCACCACGCGTGAACCTGCCCGGGGTTCAACCAAACCTTCCCCCCGGCACAGCCGAGCGGTCCTGGGTCGGTAGAGCCGGGCCACGGTGGCACCCGTCACTTCCCACCGGAGCCTCTCCGGCACCATCAGCGCGTGCATGAGAGCCGCGGGGATGCCAGGAGGAGGCAGCAACTGGATGCGTGGGGCAAGAGAAGCCGTAGCCAAGCTTTGCAGGGGGAATGGAGGCTTTCGGGGCTGAGGGAGGTAACTGCTTCTTAGCATCACCTGTACGAGAGATCAGCACCCAAGTTCTTACCTGCATCCATCAGATGCAGGCGACTAAACCTCAGGAGGGATGTTCCCAAATAAGCCAGTAGCCCCACTGATAACGGGCACAGGACCGTGTCCTAAAGAGAAAGGCCATCCCGCTCCTGGAGTTGTTGGAATGCCCATGGATGTCCACCACAAGCCCCAGCTGCTCCTCAGTTGTCCTGTTTGAGTCTCCCCATCAGCAAGAGCCTCCCCGCAGGGCAGCGGTCACGTTCTGGGGATGGGTGTTCCTGCCTTCCAGTTTGGCCAAGTGTCCAGGTTGGATGGGGGAACAATTTTGGCATATTTTTGCTAACCAGAGACTTGCAGACATGAGAGGGGGCACACTGGGGGCCTCCCTACTGCCCAAATGTACAGGCGTGACCTCGTCTTTCCTTGGCTATCTGAGCACAAGGGAGGAGGCGAGAAGAACCCTCAATGTGCGTGTGTTGGCTTGCAAAAGCACACTGAGGACAGGCTAAAAAGAAATGAGGAAAGCATCCCAAAGGGAACAGTATTGCAGCCCCTTCCTATGGGAACCAGCCCAGACAGGGGTCCTTAAGGGGGAGACTTCCAGAGATGTGAGGAAAGACCTTTTTGGCAAGGGGGAAAACACAGAGAAGCCTCTTTCCCACTTGGCCCATCGGAAACACCATCAGTTCCTGCACGCCAGCCGTCCCCTGCTCCGCGTCCTGCACTGCGCTCACCGGGGTCCCTGTGGCCAGCTGACTTCCCCCACCCACTGGTGTTCAACCCCCCCATGGGTGGCTCTGCTGTGACAGATGCTTTCCCAGCCCCAGTGCCCATGGAGTCACCCAGAGCTCTCCCCGACACGGCAGCTGGCAGGCAGGGGAGCTGGGGCAGCCAGCACAGCACCTGCCACTCGCTTGGCTGCCCACCGGTGACAGTGAACTGAAAGTAAGGGGACAACAACCGGGGGCCTTTTACCGTCTTCCTGCGTGGGAGAGGCGTCCTCGTCCTCCAGCACGTCATTGCCCTGCAGCACAGGCAAGAGGCAGCCAGCGTTAGCAGCCCTGCAGCGTCCCAGCACCACGCCGGGGGCTGTCCCTGGGTCCCTTTGGGGGAACGTCCCTGGCCCTGGGGGTTCCCATGGACCAGGAAGATGATCCTGGACAGGGGACAGCCCCACTGCCCCATCCATCCCCAGGGCAGCCTCAACAGGGACATGGGGGGCAGCCCCTTCCCCAGCCCAGCCGTGGGGGAATGTGGTGCCAGCCGTGCAGCTTCCCCCTCCATGGGCACCCAGAGCTGGGCACGGCCGGGGTCCCCGTGCTGTGCTGGGTGGCACCATGGCTCCCAGCCCCACCGGGCAGTTACGGTTACCTCGGCATCGCGCTCCTCCGCCGAGATGCTGACGAAGTTCATATCTGGTGACTCCACAGGCGTCGACTGCAGGAAGACGGTGAGAGAGATGAAAGGGGAAAAAAATAAAAAAGTCTGGTGCCAGTGGGTTTGGAGAAGTTACATCCCATGGGGAAGTTTTTGAACCTGGGGGCAACGGCCACCCATCAACAGCCCCCCAGCCCCTACCTCTCCGTCGGAGGCTGTGGCGCTGGCGGCCGCAGGTGAGGGGAGCATGTCCCCCTCCTCCTCCTCCTCCTCCTCCGTGCCAGGAGCAACATAGGAGCCAGACATGGAGGACACTGTGTCGGTGCTGAGCTGGGAGTGCTGGCTCTGGGAGGAGGCCATGGACATGACGGACTGAGCCAGGCTGCTGCTGACGGGCTCTGGGGGAGAGCGGGGGCTGAGCGGGGCTGCTGGATCCCCCCAGCCCACCAGTGCGAGTCACGGCACAGCACCAGCTAATTGAAAAGGGGGCTAACGAGGAGGAGCGGGGTGCAGAGCCGAGGACTTGCTGCATGCCATGGAGGTGTGATGGGTGGAAAGCTGCCAGCAGCGGGTCCCTGGGGCTCACAGCCCTCTCTGTGGGTCTATGGAGCGACAAAGCAGGGGCAATCGGTCCCCCCATCTCCAGGTCTATGGGGTGACAAAGCCGAGGCGACTGGTGCCCCCGTGCCCCCACCTCTGGGTCTGTGGGGTGATGAAGCAGGGACAATCAGTGCCCTCATGCCCCCCATCTTCAGGTCTATGGGTGATGACACAAGTGACACCCTGGGGCTTCATGCAGTGTCTATGGCAGGGTAGGAAGAGGGCCATGCAAGCCCACCCTACATCCCCCCGCAGCGGAACAGACCCAAGACTACAATGCTGCTCTCCTGCCTTGCCAACACTGGCGAGTCCCACTGTGCCGTACCTTCTGGGGACGAGATGGTGGAGGACAGGGGTGTCCCAGTGCACGAGGACTGGTCGATGGCTCCCGACGATGACAGGGTGAGATTTTCGCTGTCTGGTGTCGCACCACATTCCTGGAAGAAGAAGAGCCCATGGGGAGGTGAGGATGGGCAATATTTGGCAGGGGTGGATCAGCCTCCCCCGGGCATCCTTAGGGATGGAGGAAGACCCAGGAGGGGCAAACCCCAGCCAGCCCTGCTGGTCCCAAGCCTCCCCCGAACATGCCACCCCCACCCCAGTGCCTCGGCTCAGCACCAGCGTGTTTTGGTGTTCCGGAGAGTGCTCACCTCCTCGCGCCGGGCAGGGGATCTCCTCCTGGAGACCCTCAGCTCTGACTCGGTACATGACTTCTCATCCTCCTCCTCGGGCAGGATGGAGGAGTTCTGCGAGATGGACCTGCCCGGAGGGGGCACAGCAGAGGACTTCATCCCCGTCCACAGCCCCCAGAACCCCAGAGCCCCCGGACGCTGTGCTCACCCCGGTACTCACTTGGAGAGGCTCTTCTTCAGCTTGAGCCCTGGAGGACCACAGTCAGGGAGACGCTCTAGGGGCGAGAGGGCCCGCAGGGGGGGCAGGGGGCCATCGCTGCCGTAGGAGGGCAGGGTCCCCGTGCCCGGGGAGTCCCCCAGTGCTCGCAGCGGCAGGGCGGCTGGCGAGGGAGTCAGTGGCCCATTGAGGGCCTCCAGCAGTGACACCACCTCGTAGCCCGGGGGGATGTTCTCCGAGGACTGGGGAGAGGGGGAAGATGGGGTGAGGGTCCTCCCCAGGCCATATCCCTGCCTCCCTCCCTGACTCCCGCTGGGATCAGGATGCCCCGAGAAGCTAAAAGGTACAGAATGGACAAACTCCCTGTGCAAATGAAAGCCCCAAACCTGTGGTCTTTCCACGCAACCAAAAGCCCTTTCCCTGCAATATCAACCTTGCATTTTTTCTAAGATCAATTTGCATTAAATAAATTAACCTTGGCTGCAGGAAACACGTGCACCCCCAAACCTCCCACCTCAGCAGGGTGAAGGGGGTCAGGGATCCCACAGCTGCTGGGGTGGGGGTCGGGGGGGGTACAGGCTCAGCCAGGCACTGACCGAGTGCTCCTCGGAGTCGGAGGTCTGCGAGGCGATGATGGGGTTGAAGCTGGTAGGTGAGAGGGGACCCAGCTTTTTCCTCATGGCTCGGATTTGAAGCAAAGCTCGGAAAGCTATGACAGCAGGGATAGAGGGTGGGGTGAAAACCAGGTGCTGAAAGGAGACACACACCCCCCCGCACCCCTGCAAAATGCCACCCCATTTCCTAGGAGGGGCATCTCTGCACTGCACAGCATCGCTGCATGTGGGGCTGGAGGGACACCGGGACCCAAGGACGGGAGATGCCAGCCCACTCCCAGAGATGCCAGCCCACTCCCAGAGATGCCATCCACCCCATCCCAGCTGCCAGCTGCCCCCCCAGCCCTTACGCAGCCTGCAGATGGGGCAGTTGTTGGCCTGGTAGCGCAGGGTGTCAGCGCAGGTGTTGCAGAGGCAGAGGTGGCGGCAGGGCAGGATGAGGGTGTCACGGACGTCTGAGAGGCAGACGACACACTCGGCGCTGTTATCGCTCACCTCGTCCTCGGCCACCTGCCCCACGGGAGAGATGGGAACCGCTTGACCCTGGGGTCCCCAGCCCATGTAGCACGAGGGTGAATGCCCTAAAATGCTGGCTGGGTGCCCCAAGAGCTCGCTGTGGGGTCCTGCCTCTGTCCCTGGGCTGTCTGCTCTTGAAATACAACCCTGGGACCTTATCCCTCCCCTCCTGAAGGCTGGGAAATGGGGCCAGAGGTATCAGGCACCCCACGGAGAGATGTAACCTCCACCCCAACTTTTATACCTACAGCACAGAGCATGAGGCACATCCCATGCTTTGAGCTGCACAGTCCCCTCCTAAGCCATCCCTAAGATCCAGCCATCAGTTCCCCCATAAGGGACCAAAAAAAAAAAAAAAAAAAAAAAAAAAGCTCAATCCTTCCGCTTTCTGCCTCCAGCAGCTTCAATGCCAGCGCAAAGTGTCCCCAAACACCCGCACACCCCCGGCAGCTCCGTGCCATGCTGCAAACTCTTGCCCTGAGCATGTTTTAGTGGCCAGACCCGTGCTAGGGGAAGGGAAGAGGGAAGACCGGCGGGATGCAGGTGCGTACCTTGGAGTCCTGTGTGTTGTACTTGTTCTCGATGCCATAGATCTCCTGCAGGAGGTAGCTCACACCATCCACCTGCAACCCCAGGGGGAAGGGGTGAGGAGCAAAGACATGCCCACCGCAGCCCCTGGCCCCCTCCTCGGGCCAGCCCTCCTCACCCCAACACCTGCAGTTTCTCTTTGCATTGATGTACTTGACATTGCACTCGAGAAGCTCCCTGGGAGGCAGGAGCAGGGCAGGGGCACACTGATGCCCGCACTAGGGTTTGCTGCTCCCCAGAAGCCCCTCGTCACCTTTTCCAGAAGCATGTGCAGGGCAGTAGCTGCCACCACCCTGGGGACACCCAAACACTCACCACTTGCTTCTGCTTGAGGGGCTTCACGCAGAAGGTGCCGTCGCTGTGCTGGAGGGAGGAGAGCACACGGGTGGGCACCGGGGCCGAGCACCCCAGGGACCCCGGTGCTGCAGCACCCACCCGCCCCATAGCTGTTGCCACTCCCTCCTTGCTCCCATCCAGCCCATTCTGCTGCAATTCTGGCTTTTCCTGACAGCCCAGTACCAGGCAGCTGTGGGCTGTCATGCACGTTGCAAGGCTGGAGACTTGTGGGAGGAAGGAAGAAGATGGAGTTGAGACCAAATGCCTCAAAAATGGGCGCTTAAAATTAGGGGATGGTCCCAGAATTTCAGGAGCAGCCCCAAAAGAGCCCCAGCCCAGCAGCACCAGCCTGAGCCCCGCAGGGTTTCTCCAGGTTCTCATACCTGGCATGGGGGTAGCAGGGGCAGGACGGCCCCAGCTTGGCACTTACCTTCTCAAAGGTGGCCAGCAGCACGTGGCAGTGCCCAGTGTGCTCTGCAAGACACAAAGGGATGGGCTCAGGGGACACGCAGGGCTCAGGGGATGGGGCAGAGCCGCAGGTGACAGCGAGGAAAAGCAGGAGGCTCTGCCCAGTTGGTGCAAGGGTGGGCATCACAATGCCAGCAACTGGGAAATCTCAACCCAGCAAGGAACCCACTCCTCACCCTCTCCTTCATCCACTACCGCGTGCACCACCATGGGGTACACCTCCCGGTCCAGGTCGAAGCCCAGCTGGAGAGAAACAGGAGGAGAGGCTTGGTGAGATGGAGCAGTGACGAAGGCTTCATCCCACATCCATAACCATACCCAACCCCACGGCTGATGCCACAAGCTGGTGGGACCCACCTCCTCCTCGCTCCATTCAGAGGGGTCAACAGTGTGGGAGGGCACGCAGAACTGCTGGCACACCCCTCGCTTGTAGTACACCGTCTCCGACTGCAGGCTGTTGTCCCTGGGAATGTAGCTGTCCCGTGGGGAGAGGACAGAGTCAGGGACATGTGGGTGTCCCCGTGCTCCTCCTGGTCCCTTGGCTCATGGGGATGCCAGGAAGATGGAAGAGATAAGGTGTCACTCCTGTCCCCTGCTCCTGGATGCCTTCTTGGGGCTGAGGTGAGAAGTCCTAAAAAGGGCTAAAATAATCCACAAGGCTAAAATAACCCCAGGGCAGCCAACGCGGGACAGGAGGGGACAGGGACAACTCCACAGCCAACCTGGTGGGGACCAGCAGGAGCAAGGATTTCTCCTGGTCTCAGCCCTGACCTGGAGGTAAAAAGGGAGCAGGATGGGATGGGGAAGGAGTGGTGGGGGCTGGCAGGGACCTGGCGGAGGTGAGGAGCACCCTCCATCCTCAGCACCATCAGCAGCTGCCTTGTGCCCTGAGGAGGGGAGATGCTCCAGCGAGGAGAGGGCTCCGTGTCCATCAGCAGAGCCCCACACCCTAGCTGGGGGGGACACAGCAGGCTGAGGCTCCTCACCTTGCCACCCCATTGTGAAACTCTTCAGTCGCCTGGTAGTAGATAGTTATGGCCACACGGGCGTCCGTGTCGAAGGTGAACTCCACGTTGTAGTGCACCTTGGCTTTACTGACTTCTTCCCCCGGGGTCTTCACCTCCTCTGAGCACCTGGGGAGTACAGAGGGCCCGGGAGGCAGGCACCCCTCAGGGATGGCTCGGGGTGCTCCAAGACCGATTCCTTGCCATGAGGCTGCCCTCGGCACCGATGGCCCCAAAAGGGGCTGCCCCCCTCCATCAGGGGAAACCGAGGCACGCCAGGAGGGCCCAGCATGGCCAAGGTCAAGCCTGCAGACTGGGAAGCGCTGCAGGCAGATTTCAGCTGTAATCCCAAATCTCCCAGCCTGGCTGCAATCCCCAGCCTCCCCCCAACAAAGCCTTTGCAAGGTGGGGGAGGAAGAAAAAGCGAAGCACTTCAAAGGTAGCACTAAGCTCCTTTAATCCCGCAGCACAGCCAGTGCCCGTGTGCGGAAAGCTCGCCGTGTCAGGAGGGGAAGGGGCACATGTGTACAGCAATGGCTCGTCCCCTGCATCCGCCTGCGCCACGATGAGAGCATCCCCGTGCTCAGCATCCCCTGGGAGCATCCAGCCAGACCCTTCCCTCCCCAGGGCTCATGTTCATGTGGTGCCCGGCCCCATCTTCCCCCTGCAGGGCTCACTTGACAAGGCGCAGGGTGTCCTTGCGGATGTTGATTAAGCTCCTGAGGGTCTTCACGGGTTCCTGAGGAGGTGGAGCAGCATAAGGGAACTAGGACAAGAGAGACACCGGTGAAGGCAGACACACGTGGCAGGACTACAGTGGCCACGGACCTTAGCCCCAGACTCCCCAGTGACCCAGCCCCGACCCATCACCCTGTACACAGGGACCCAGGGTGGCCTGCGTATCCTGATGGGTGCTGAGCACTCACAGCTCCCGCTGGCACCTGGGTACCAGGCAGCATGATGGCACGGACTTCCCTCCGCGAAGAGCAAGCCCAGACTTTGCAGGTGACAGCTTCACCGGGGTGGAGGCACACACATAGAGGGGTTGTTCCTCGACCCTTCAGCTGGAGGGCGAGGGGGACACGGGGCACGGGGCAGGCAGGCAGCTGCTGATGTATTTTTAGGCTGCTGATGCAGCGCAGAGCTGCTGGATGAGGCTGGTCAGGGGGAGGACGAAGCTCCCTCTCTGCCTGCAGCCAAGGAACGGGCACAAGTGTCCTTGTCTTCTCCCTGGGATGGATTCCCGAAGCAAGGAGCCAACAGGGCAGCCAGCAGCACTACAAGGGAAAGGTGTCACACCATCCTCCAAGGTGACCTTGTCCTTCCCGGTCCTCCCTGTCTCCCTGCACAGAGGCTACAGGACTTGCTGGGGAGAGGGGACATGGTGGCAGCCAGGGGACACCCTCCCCTTGGCACTGCAGCCACCCAAAGGGAGCTGGGGTGTTGGGGAAGGGACGCCAGACCCACCGCCCCACTGTCTCCCAGGCAGGCTGAGCCGCAGGGAGGGATCAGCCTCGCCGGGGGGACAACGCAAGCACACGTGGGAGTGACAGAGGCTTACACTGGGATTAACACCTGGCTTGTTGGCGAGCTGTCACCGTGTGCCAGGGGACAGCCGGAGCATGAGGTGCCATCGGGGATGGCAGATGCTCACAAGAGCCTAAGGGCTCCATTGCTGCCTTGGGAGAGGGAAGAGCTAACCAAGCCTGGGTCCCTTCGTGCCCCCCGCCACCCCCAGCCCAGTGGTGGGAGGTCAGGGACAGCCAGGCACCCCCTGCACCCCAATACTGAGGGGACAAGACTAAACTGCACGTGGCCCTGGGGACCCCCCCAGAGAGCCAAGTGCCCATTTGCCATGTCCCTGGCGCCCTCACATGGGAAAGCCATTGCCAACCTTCCCCGTCCCCAAAGCCATTGCCAACCTTCCCCGTCCCCAAAGCCATTGCCAACCCTCCCCGTCCCCAAAGCCTGTAGAGCAGGATGGATGGGGCTGGGGGACCCATGCTGGGCTCAGAGTGACAGGACAGGACAGGCTGCTCACAGGATCAGGCAGCGCAGGCACAGACCTGCCCCATCCCTCCTCCACCATCCATCCCAGCATCACCTCCTGTGTCCCACCACCCCACGGCTCTGGTCCCACTGGTGGCATAGAAAGGCTAAAGCCTGGGCTGGCCCCAGTGCGGCTGATGGCACCAGAATGTTTGAAGATGAGCCCAGAGCACCCTGGAACTGCTGCCCCCTCGCTCCCCTCTGGGAGGGGAAATGGGTGGCAGAGTCATTAATCTGGTGTTAATGTGCTTTTTAACGAGTCACTAAATGTGCACCTGCAGAATCACCCCTTGCAGCTGGAAGGGAGCAAGTCAGAAAAGGCATGTCACAACGCACTGTGCCCTGTCACGATACATCCTCTGCTATTCAAATTAATGAAGTAATCCAATCTTGCTCATTTGCACCTTACACAGCTGAGCCATACCCAAACCAGCCCGCAGTTAGTGGCAGAGCTCGCCCTGGCAGGGAGAGCACCCGTGGGTGCAAGCCCCCTCCTGCCGCAGCACCCAGGGGTGGGTGACAGAGGAGGAAAGGGGCAGCCAGGTCCCCTGGGTGCAGCCCTGCAGGGGCTGGGCAGGATGGGGAAGTGCCGCAGGCAAATTTCATGCTGCAGAAACCACTTTGCCATCACAGTTGGGCCTTTTCACACCCACGTGCAGGCTCTTTTTTTTTTTTTTTTTTTTTGGAGAGGTTGGGTTAGGCGGGTTTTTTTTTAAACGAAATTTTGCAACTCGGATTTGCACAGCATAAAGGGGCTGTTTAAAGGACTTTGCACATCCCCTCGATGTAAACCAAGATGAAAAACAACAGGAAAAAAAAACCTCACTGCAACCGTTACTCATCTAAGAACATTGTCCGTGTGCCTACAGCAACATTTGGTCCAGGCTGGCTTCTGTTAGAGTGAAAAAAAACCCCCAAAACCACCCTCAAAAATCTTTCACGGGGTTTTTCTAGAAGCAGACCCAGGTGGGTTTGTATGGGCAGGGAAACCCATGGGCACATTTCAACAGTCCCCAGCTTCCCCTGTGCTCTCCACAAGCAGCTTCTCTGCTCCTCAGCCCCTGCAGGGGTGTTGCAGCACAGCAGCAGCTACTTAAACCTGTAACACCCTTCCCAGCCCCTTGGGAACCTGTTCCGAGCTGGAAAATCCAGATTATCACGTATCTGTGGAGGGGAAAGTCTGCACAGCCTCTGGGTGCTCTGCACATCCCCACGGCAGCAGCGCTGTTAATAGCTCAGACAAGGTGCTCAGCTCAGAGAGGACTTGGCCCACAATTTTTCCAAGACCTCCTGGTCTTTGATACTCAAGGATCCCAAAATAAATCCCTCACCAAAAAGCACTGGCCAGCTCTGATCTTTCCAGCCCAGCCAGGGCTCTCACAGCAGGCCAGAACACGAAGGCATCACAGCCAAGAAGCATCAGGACAGGTCTTGAAGGCAGCATCAGAGATGCCCAAACTGTGCCTAGACGCAGGCTCAGACCAGAAACAACACGGGTCCTCCTCGACCCCTCCCTGAGCCCCCAAAACTGGCCTGACCCAAGAGCCCAGCCCCAAAACACCCCTGATCCCCAGGGAGACAGGACCTCAGCCACCGCTCTGCAGCCCAGGGCCGTCAGTAATTAAGCCGAAGCAATGCAATTTAGTTTGCAATGCTATATTAATTCTCTCTGCTGTTTCCAAGCTGTTCCTTTACCTTCCCCGCTGCTTCTGCTGTCAGGGCATTTGACTTGGGAACTGCTCACTGGGCAGTTTAGAGGCTTTTACTGTAATCAAGAGGATTTCTCAGCGCTCACTGAGAACCCGAGTGCTGACTTTACATTTTCTGGGGAAGCACAGAGGATGGAGAGAAAGGCGCTGGCTTCGCCCACCCAGCACTCACGGGTTCTGGGGGGTGCTCCTGCCCTTGGCTCTCTTGGGATCCCTGTTCTGGCACAGCCCAGGGCTGTGTGCTTCCCCACTGAAGGACCGTACGATGCTGCCAAAACACTGCCAAAGCTGATTTGAAGGAGGAAACACAAACCAGGACAGCAGCAGCCTTACCAGCACAACACAGAGCAGGCAGCGGTTTAGAGCCGGGCCACTAGTACCAAGCAAGTTAATCTTGACACAGTAAAAAAAGCTTTGGTGCCTTTTAATTTCTCACCTTGGTTTTGTTTTTTTGTTTGTTTTTTTTTTTTTAAATACGTGACCCCCGCACTGCTCTAGCTGCCACTGGCGAGCTGACCCGCTGAGATGCACCCACAGGAGCAGAGGACGTTACCCCCATGGCTGAAACCCCGCTGTGCGGATGGCTCCACTCTTACATCCTCCCTTTCCAAAGGCAGCGAACAGAAAAAACACCTCCAGGACCACAGGGTCCCAGGACCTCCCCTGCAGCCGTGTTTCCTTGTACCCTGGGACCAGCTGGAGCCACAGCACCCCGCACCACAAAACCCATCAGTGCTGCCCACAGCCTCCCCCAGCCCCTTTTAATTTTTTTTCTCCCCTTTTTTGCTAGAGTTTGGGGAACACTTTCACCTGCTCCTGTTCAAGCTACTCTACCCCACACCACTGGCACGTCCCCCACCACATGCTCCCTTGTGGGCTGGGAGATGGCTCCTGGCTGAGCTGGGAAAGGCAGCGAGAGGGAAGGACTTGTGCTAAACCAGCCCATTACCCCTCACCACCTTCTTTACCAGCTCATGTTTTTAAGCTGGTGGGTTTGTGCACCCAAGCAGCCTTTGCAGGTCAGAAAACACAAGCAGGTCTGCTGACCCACCACAGGGGTTCCACAGAGAGCTGCACCCAAAGGCAGATGTCACACAATCAGCATTCAGTCACCATCAGGGCCACATCAGTCCACTCCCAACCACCTGCAAACCTGTTCACCCCTTGCAACCCAAGCTTGGCAGCGAGGTGAGAGACACAGCAGTAACGTGGCATTGCTGTGGAGCGCACGGATGCGGGCGGACAGGCTGAGACCCGGGTCAGTCCCTAGCAGAGCGAGTAGCCAGCCCTTATATTAGACATCAGAGAATCCACTCGGGCTACCCCAGGCATGCTTGGCTGGCTCTGCCCCCGGGGGGTGACAGCCAGCAGCCTTACACCATGCACCCCCATGACACACAGAGTCACTAGCATGGGAAGAAGGGGCATGGCTGTGCCCCAGCGATCCCCCCAGCCCCAATCCCCCCGGTGCCCACCACCACAGGCCGGTTCCCCAGGAAGTTGAGGTCGCTGTTCTCGCCGAAGAGGTAACCCTCGGGGTGCGTGGAGTCGAACTTCTCGCCGCCCATGATGAAGTGGTTGGCAAAGTAGCTCCCTGGAAAGAAAACGGAGACCACCTGAGTGTGAGGGGGGGGGGGCGAGGCCAGGGCTTCAATCAGGTGATGGAGCGACATGAAGCCACTGAACTGGTGGCTCAGAGGTGGCTTCGCTCCCAGGGTCACCTTGCTGGGAGCCTTTTGGGTTGAGCTGACAGCTGCCGGCCCCCAGGCAGGCGGAGGAGGAAGGGGAGCTTGTCCTGCCCTCCCCTCTCCCTGCCCACATCCCCCTGCTGCCAGCAATCCCTGCCCGGCCATCAGAGCTGGGATGAGGAGAGGCTGGGGCAGGGGTCCAGCCCCACGGCAACGCCCAGCACGGGGGCTGCTCCATCCCATGGGATTTAATGGGTGCAGATTCATACCCCAGGACGTCGGCTGCATCCCCCCGAAGCGCGGCGCCTGATCCCCTTTCCCTGAGCCTCCCAAGGTCACCCCGACCTTCAGCCATTCCCGCGCTGGCAGGGGCAGCCGAATCCAGGTCTGCGAGCGGGAAGGGGAGATGGCTCCCGGGAGGGCAGAGCAGCCCTAATCCTCTGCATAAACACCAGCAAAATTCCCGAGGAGGCAGCGGCCGCAGCCTGTCCTGCCCGAGCACCGCAAGCCAGGATGGCTCCCACATCTTCACGGACGCTGCCGGGAAGGGGGGGCTCAGGCCAGGCACGGAGCCCTCAAAACAGGCAGGGCTGCTGCCGCCCAAAGCCCGGTGCTGCAGACCCCCTGGGCCATCCGAGGCCACACACCTTCCCAGGTTTGCTGCAGCCACCGCCAGAAAGGTGGGCAAAGCACACCTGAACTGAGTTGTGTCAGTTCTTAGCCTGCAGCCTTCCCCAGGAAGGGCTCACCTGCAGGAGGGAGGATTCTGAGGGGCTGTAGACCCTCCAGGAGGTCAGCAACCCCTCTGCAAAGCACTGCACATTGCCCTGGTGAATGCCAGACAACAACCAGCATCCCTTCTTCCCTCACAGGGTGAAGCACAGAGCCAAAACACCGGCGTGTCCTGTCCCCCGAGCTGGAAGCAGCCCCCAGGTCAGGCAGTTCTTCACAAGAAGAGAATTTTTTTTTTTTTTTCCTTCCAGCCTGGCCAGGAGCTGACTGGTGCCAGCTCCTTGTCTGTAAGATCGGGGCTGTGGCTGCCTGGGGAAAGCACGCCGTGGCACAGGATCCAGCCTGGGCAGGACGGTTGGGACTTCTTGCATTGGGAAAAGGAATAGAAAGGGGGAGGTGAAGAGGGATGGGGCAGCAGAGTGGGGCGAGCAGAAGCACCGGGGGTCAGGAGAGGCAACAGATGTAGGACAGACACAGCCCCCTGCATCCCACCAGCCACAGGGACAGGGTCTGGCTTACAAAAACCCAAGAGCACAGAGCCATCTACACCCCCCCGCCCCTGGGACACCCCAAAACTAAACCTTTGGGGTCTGCAGATAAAGGAGTTCAAGCCTGGGCTGTCGGCTCTGCTTGTGCAGACTGAAGTCAGAGCTTGCAGTCGGTTTCCAGCAGATGCAACGACTGCCCAGGGGTGGATCAGGCCTTAATACTGCATTTAAAAACTAAAACTGAGCCCAAACCCAAAGGGTAGGAGGAGACAGGACCTAACGCCGGGGCGGGAGGGATGAGAGGGGCCATACAGCTTCACTCAAAGGCCCCGTGGCACAGGGATGCCCGGATGCAGGGCGTCCGTTAGCAAACGTCAACCATCAATTATTGATGCCTGCTGCTTTCTGGTCCCATTTTCCATGTACATAATTTATAGGCAGCTCCCCAGGGAAGGATGCAGCCACGTGAAAAATAAACCCAAGAGCAAAGAATCTTCAGAGCTGCCTGCAATGGCACGGCCGGGGAGAACAGGGTCATCCAGAGCTTTTCCTGGCACTGACCTGGGGCAAGAGCTGGAGATGGGGAGGGGTGAAAATAATAATAATAAGAAATATTTTTAAACCTGCAGAAAAGCTACCCCAGCACTGGAGAAAAGCTGGAAAATGGAGCTCGGGCTCTCTGTGATGGCCCCAGGCATGGTTTGGTGGATGCTGGGGGCTCCCATAGGATGGGCAGAGCAGGTGAGGACCACGCTGGCATCACCCAACACTTTCTGCCAGGGGTTGGGAGCACCCCTGGGCGCTGCAGGCTCCCCAGCGCACCCCGTAAGTGGCCCAGGGGCTTCACCTCCCCCTTTGCAGCAGACAGCAGGGCCCTGTGCTCCCTCCCAGAGAAAGTCCTCTAAACACTTTGTCATTAAATGAGAGCCTGGAGTGATGCTGGGAAAAGACCAGAGCATCGGCAGGAGCCTGCCAGCCCCACTGGGTGCCGGTGACCCCATGGGCACAGCTGGGTGGCAGAGAAGGGAAGAACCTTTCCAGCCACAGCCAGCTTATTATCAGCTGATTATAAATCCTTAACCAACGCCTACTCCCAGGGAAGGAAAGCCCGTCAAGGACAGTCACATTGCCGAGGGAAAGCCAGGTTTTAATGAGATCTTAAACTTCAGAGGCCTGGCAAGCGTGCAGGAAGGGCTGAACAGAGCAGCTGCTAGAAAGAATAAACCAAAACTGCATGATGTTCCTGGCAAACAAAGTGTGTCCTGCATGCCTGCCGACACCACCATGTGGGACATATCTGGCACCAGCCAGTGCCGTAAGGCTGTCAGCCCTTTGTCTCCGTGAGTGCCAGGGATGCCACCTTGCCCAGATGTCCCAGACAGGTGAGGACCCCACAGGCGCAGGCTCTGGCACACATGGGCACACATCCTGCGTCGTCCCCCAAGCCATCGCTGCCCTGCTGGGGTCTGGCTCGGCTCTGGCAACGCAGCTTCTGGCTCCTGAGTGTCAGAGCCTGGATGTTTCGGCAGGGTCACAGCCCTGCTCTCCAAAAGGGTTAAAATAGAAAAGCTCATTTTCAGCCCATCTGCACACTCCCAGCAAGGGAAGCGCAGGGTTTTGCACAGCCTGCAGTCACCCCAGCCAGGTGGCCATGGCATGGTGCTGGCACAAGGACACCCCGTGGCAGCACGTGCCAGCACGGGGTGCTGCGATGGGCACAGCACCATCTGGGTGATGCCCTGGCCAGTTAAAAGGCGCTTGGGTGCTTCTGCCCCGGGGCGTCCCATCACCGCCTGGTGAGCTGGCATGCTGCAGCTTATTTAATTCAGCACTCTAAAGCAGGCAGCCAGAGCCAGCAGCAGCCAGAGGCAAAGCCAAACCCTGACCACAGCACTGCTGCGTCAGCCATCACCCACCGCAGCCCCCCAGAGCCCCCAGACCGCTCCCTGTGCCATGGCAGTGGCACCACCCCGGGGCTGGGCCCACAGATCTGGGGGTGTCACTGCCTGGGTAACCCCTTCGCTCCTGTTCCCAGCCAGGGTCCCACTTACTGTCTCCCCTCCCATGTGCCTCAGGGGAGCTCGATGCTGGCCTTGGCCAGGGTCAGGGCCTGAAAGCCGGGGACTTGCCCCGGTAGCCATCCCACTAGCCAGGCAGCGGGCTCCACACACAGCCCCTGCCTGCTCCCCCTCCCATCGCCTTTGCTGACGCGACATTAGAGCCACTGAAGTAAATCTCAGCCTTTGCCTTAAAATACTGGTTTAACTAATGCCATTTGCACCCTGCCTGGAGGGGATGGGACCCCCAGGATGGGAAGGGGAGATGCTTGATGGGGACCAGATGTGGCTGCCCTGTTCCCACGGGTGGCACTGGCCATCCCCAGTGAGCCTGCAACCAAACAGCCAAAGCCACGTCTCACAGAGGGAAATGCCCTGGGGTCCTGTGAGACCGCCCCCCCCCCCCCCCCCGGCCCCATCTGGGCCACGTTTCCAAAGCCAGTGGCTGTTTCCAGGGAGCATCTGAGGCGAGAGATGCGCTGCCGCCACAGAGGAATCAGCTCCGCTGCCTGGCACATCTTCCCTCCCGGCTGCCGGCAGCGCTGAAGGCAAATCCCCTCACAGATTAAAAGCAAACCAGCCATAATCTCCTGCGGCCACCAGCCCACCCTCATTCCAGCGCAGATGGCCATGGCACCTGGGCACCTCCTGCTCTGCTCCCCAAGGACCCCAGGCAGCACCAGGACTGTCCCCACCAGCTCTGCCCAGGCCCATCCGTAGGGCCCAGCTGAGCACACTTGAGAGCCCCAGTTTCTCCCTGAAAGCCAGAGTTAAGCATCAGCCAGGTGTTCTCTGCCAGCTGAGATGAGTTTGGAAGTGCTCAGCTGGGTGCACTTGCTCCCCCTGAGCAGGGCACGGTACAGGCTCCTTCATGCCCGGGTATCTCAAGAGCCCCTAACTAAGGTGTTCCAAGCCAAAATCCCTTGATGCACAGAGCCACAGCCCCTGCAAGGAGCAAACCCACGATGGGGTGGTCCAGCTTCACCTGGCATCAAGGTGACAGAGGCCTTGAAACCATGAAAAAGGGGGAGCAGGGGGAGCCCTCAGAAGGACAGGCTGCCGCCTCGGGCCCGCAGTGCCCCAGTTAACCCGCACTACCGCAGATGTGCTAGCCAACCGTACAACCCACTTTAGATTAAAATTTAAAAAGAAAAGCTAAGCACAGCTTTTCAAGACAAGAGTAGGGGTTTGTGTTGGCTGTAATTTTTCCTAAGGAGGTCTTTATTTGTAATTAGCAAGTAATTTGTCACAGCACTAACGATCCAAGCGTTTACCTTATCCTATTAACTACCAAAATAGTTACCTATTAATAATATTCAGTGCCGCAAGGATCCTGTGGCAATCCCTACATGCACACACCGTGCTCCAGGGCATCATCCACCGATATCAGTATTTCTGCAGCTCTAAAGCACTACCCACCCAAGGAGCAGACTCCATCCCCTCTCCCCACCGCGACCCCTGCATGCCCCCCCCCCCCCCCGGACACCCGCTCAGAGCGGTCCTTTGCAGGGAAAAGCGAGACAAGGAGGGGAGGGCCGGATTTTCCAAGGTCACGCACAAGGTTTGAGACAGAGCCGGCCTTGGGAGCGGGAGAGACATGACCGCCAAGCCTCCAGGCGAGGAGCCGGAGAAGGAGAAGTCTCCCCACGGCAGGGACTAGGGTGCTGCTATGGGGCAGAGCCCTGGCAAAAGGCCCCCCCCTCCGATCCTTCCCACCCCAGCCTCCATCAACCCTCCTGGGAATATAAATCCAGGCTTTTCCCCAGCAGACAGCACCGGCTGTAAAAAGAGCTCCAGCTTTCCCACCCTAACGCCACAGGCCACGCATACAAATAATAATAATATCATTAAAGTCGCATCAACTCAGCCAAGTTTGGAGCCAGGTTTGGCTGGCAAAGGGGTACCCGGAGAGGGGGCACCCCGCGGGTGGGTCCAGGGGTGCCCCCTCCTTGCCGCGCCCCACAGAGCCAAGGTGCTCAGCACCAGCCCTGTATTTTTAGGGTGCCCCCCCCAGCTGCCTGCAGTCAGGGTTTGCTTTGGGGTGCGCAGGGGCATTCCCGACCGCAGCAAGGTCGTTCCCGGTGCCTGCCTTGCTCGCTCCCCCCCCACCGCCCAGCAGCGGCACCGGGACGCGGGACCCCCCCGGGGGCTCACCGGATTTCGGGGGGGTATCTGTAGACGGAATTAGCGGGGATATCCACTTCCTCCACCCCTGCGTTTTGCCGGCTGGTCAGAGCCCCCATGGCCGGGCCGGGAGGCTCAGCGGGCGGGATGCGGCGGGGCGCCCTCCCGCCCGGGACCGGCACCGGGGCTGGCGGCGGCCCCCGCCCGCAGCATCCTGCGCTCTGCGCCGCGCCCGGCACCGCCTCCGCGCTAGCGCCGGGGCTGCGCCAATGCGGGGCCGGGCCGCGCCGGGCGGGGCTTGCCCTGCCCCGCCCCGCCCCGCCCCGCCCCGCCCTGCCGCGGCTCGGGGGACAAGGACCCTGCCCCCGTGCTCCCCCGCCGCCGGCGGCACACGCGAGCCCCCCGTGCCGCCAGTTGCTCCAGTACCGCTCGCTGGTGCCCCCTGCCATCACCTGCCCCACCCCACACACCCCCCCGGCGAAAACTCCAGTGACCCCGCCCCTCCCCCCCCCCAGCATCACCCTCCTCCCACCCTCACCCCTGGGTGAGACTGAGCGGCAGCCCCGAGACCCCCAGGGGCTGCCTGGCTCCCCCGGGCTGGCTCAGAGCACGGCCCCTTCTGGCCCTGTACCCCCCAGCCTCCCGGGAGAGGGCCAAGCCCCCCGTTCTTGCCAGCAGCTCGCCTGGCTCAGGGGGAAGGAGACAGAGCAGTGGCTGGCACGGGGGCTGAGCCGCTCCCGCAGCACCCCAGGGCTGCATAGTGCTGAAGAGGGGGGTCAGATTAGAGCCCCCCCAGTACACACCTCCATCTCCTCCATCCTGCCTTCCCAGCTCTGCTCCGCACCAGGAGCAGCTGCGTTTGCCGGGCGCTGCCTCTGGAGGCAGGGAGCTGCCTGTCTGCTCCAACGCGCCCCAACACTCCCCCAACAAGCTTCCCCCAGTTCTCCCAGTGTTAAGCTACTGGGAAGCATGGGCCACCTTCGCATTTCCCCCTTGGAGATAAAGGTGAAGGATGGACCCTTCAACCGCTCACTTAAAAACATGGGTAATTAATTAGTCCTGCAGCGCAAGTTAGTGGAGCATCACATGATTTTGATTTGAGTTGATAACACGAGTGCTATAAATATCAAACGGGAGATGTGCAGGGAGGTGGATCAGCTGCCCCAATGTCTTCGGCTACTCAGCGGTGACGTGCCAAGGCCATCCCCGGGGGTCCCCCCTTCACACCTCCCCGCAGAGGGACACAGCTTCTCCCTCCCTGATGGCTTCCTACCTGCACAGTCCCAACAGCGGCTGAGAAAAGCCAAACCGAAGAGCAGCCACCACCGAGGCAAGCCCAGGGGCAGCTCTGTACCCCATCTGTCAGCCTGCCACTGTCACACCGGGACCCCCAACCCCAGCAGTGACACCGTGTCTGTGCCACTGGATGTCACACCCGGGCTGGGTGCTAAGGGGAGCATCGGCCAAAGAGGAGCCGAGGGCGACATCAGTGCCAGGAGCCTGCTCCAGCTCCTGGTGCTGGCACCCAGCTGGGAGCCCCGAGACCCCAGGGGCTGATCCCTGCTCACCCCAGTGCATGTTGTGGGGACTCTGTTCTGCGCATGGATTGTTTAAAAATCCAGTGCAGCCCAGAACTGCTGAGTGCTGGTGCGGCCCCGCTCCCCTGCCTTGCTCCAGCCAGCAACAACAGGGAGAAACACGAGCCTAGGAGAGGGAGCCAGCACATTTCATTACCGGCACACAACAGACTGCAGGGTTTTAGTGCAGATAATAATTCAAAGTTATCCCCGTGCAGATCCATAACCCAGCAGTCATTACACGCAGAGCTGCTGTGTGCATGCACGGCTTGTGGGTTTTTTTTTTTCAGTGATTACTGCAGCAGAGGATTTTGTAGGACAGTGCCGCAGTGGAGTGCGGGAGCGCTGGCAGGAGCTGGGTGACGATATGGCTTCGAGGGCAGGTTCCCTCCCAGGCCTGCCCGGCTGCATACATGCTGCACCCCAGCACACGTAAAGCCAGGGCAAACCCCAGTGGGGCTGACCCAGCAGGGCCATGGGGAGGGGGAATCCAGTGCACAGAGAAAAAGCAACGTTTAAGTCCAAAATGCACTTGCTGCTGGGCAAGATGCAAGTCTGACGCGCTCATGCTGCCCAGCTGTGGGATTTGGTGTGTGCGTGTTTGGCAGGGAAAGAGGATCCTGCTCCTGCCTCCTCGTGCTGAGAGGGAAACCGAGTCACGGGAGGGCACAGCGGTTTGCTCCCAAGTTTAACAGGAGAGTGAGAGTCTCACCCGTTGCAGCAAATGTTTGTCCATATTCCCAATCCACTCCCAGTCCCTCCAGCAGTCACTTGCACAAGCTGCAGAGCCAACAAAGCAGTCCTGGGCTGGCTCTGATGCCAGCGCTTGCAGCCCTGCAGGGTGACAATGGCTGGGGAGACAATGGCCCCTTCATTCATGGGTGCTGAGCCCTGACGAGGAATGCCACATCGTTGTTACCCCCAAAGGCTGGTTCCCAGAGCAGCTCCTGGCTGGGAAGGTGGAGCAGGGTGCTGGGAGCCCACACCCTGCCCGGAGGGGTGACCCCACACCCCCTTGTGGGTCCCAGCGCCTGCCAGGGAGGATGGAAGAGCATCTCATGCAGAATCAGGCCAGGGAGAGTTGACAGTGAAGCCTCGCTGCAAACCCTGCCCCAAAACGGGGCTTCTCCACCAGCTGTTTTGTTTGGTGGGAACAGCTGAGGTGTCTGCAGCAGCCCGGCTGGGTACAGGGTCTCATCCTGAAGGACTGAAGGTCCTGCTGCTTTTCCAAATGTCACTAACGCTGCGTTGTATCACAGCCTCGGATGCCCGCTGCCCACGTGAACCCCGCAGGTTCGTGAGCCAGGGCTCACAAGCAGCTTTTCCCTTGTTTTTACAGGCAGGTGCTCTCCGAGGCCGGCTGCTCACAGCTTTGCGAACTCAGCTAGAAGCCGCGCTGTGCAGGCAAGTGGGTGTTTTTGGCAGGCAGGAGGCCCTGAGCACTCTCCAGGGCTGTGCGTAAAGGGGCTACATGCAGGAGGCAGGCAGGGTTGGGATCCCAGCTTCCGGAATTGCTCCTCTTACACCTCGGCCTGCCTCAGGACTGGTTTTGCTCCAGGAGGATGAAGCTGCCAAAATCTCAGCTGGGCAAGTGGGACCCTCCAGGCTCATCACTGCATCCCGGCAAGTGGGATCCCCTGAAAACCCCAGGGCGATGCCCAGCTTGGGGAAGCGATACGCTGGCATTGCTCCCGTCACACTGCTGCCTGCTGAACCCCACCACCCACGGGACATCGGGACTTTGCAGAAGCCCCAGGTGGGCCCTCGCCCACCAGCTGCCGAGGTAACCAGCTACAGATGCCACTTCAAGTCTCCATCCCTTGGCCGGCTGGTCACCACTGCCACAGCCAAACCTCCAGGGGCTCTTTTCAGCTCGACCTATTTCCACGCCATCCATTTGCAAAGTCCCTGATTTATTCGTTTGGGTTTTAAACTCCACTTTTCCCTTTTTAATTAAAGGCTTCCAGGCATGCATCGTGCCGGTGCTGCTCAGTCCCCAAACTCAGGAGGGCAGATGGGCCTGGGGCGGGGGAGGGGGGGGAAGCTCACCCTCGCAGGCTGCTGTTGAAGCTCCGAGTCACCAGAATTTTAAATATTATATTACAAAAAAATCCCAAACAGAACAACCAAAACCCACCACCCAAAGCTCCAGACCCAGGGGCTCTGCCTAAGCCCCCAGCCGAGCCCCCAGCCCAGGCTTTCCTAGGGCAAGGCCAGGCGGGTGAGCTCGGGCCGGGGTTCCCTCCCGGGGTGGGGCCGCTGCCCCGGGGGCAGGGGGTTTCCGGGAAGGGGGAGCCGTGCCAGGGGGAGCCCCAGCCCGGAGCAGCCCCAGGGTGCCACCCCCACCCTCCCGCGCTTCTCAATGAACCTCCTCAATGAACGTGATGTCACCAACGCCGTCTGAAAAAAACCCTCGCAACCAATCAGCGGTCCGGCCGCTCCTTCCACCGGCCGCCCCGCCCTCCCGGAGGTTCAACGACCAATAGCGATGCCTTCTGCAGCCAAAACACAAGCATCGACCAATGGGAAGGCAGAAGGGCGGGGCGCGGCGCCGGGGCAGCTGGAAGATTCGAACTGAACGCCCGTCGGGGCGGGCGGCGCGTCGGCGGCCAATCAGGGCGCGGGGGCGGGGCCTCCCCGGTGTGCCCCCCCACCCCCCCCCGCCGGTGCCCCCCCTCCCTCCGCCGCCCCCCGGTGTCGGCGCGGCGTGGGGCGGCGGGCGCGCTCCGGGCAGCGCTCGGCGGGGCCGCCCCCGCCATGTCGGTGAACATGGAGGAGCTGCGGCACCAGGTGATGATCAACCAGTTCGTGCTGGCGGCCGGCTGCGCCGCCGACCAGGCCAAGCAGCTGCTGCAGGCGGCCCACTGGCAGTTCGAGGTACGGGCCGGGCCTCCCCCAAACACACACACCCCCCCCCACCCCCGAACCGGGGTGCCCCGCACCGGGAGCCCCCGCCACCCCGCAGGGCCTCGGGGCGGAAGGCCGGCCCAGTCGCGGCCCACCGACACGCGTGGCCGGGCCGGCACGGCTGCCGCCCCCCCTCCCCCAGCACCCACGCGGTGGGGGGGACCGGCTCCGCGATCACCGCGTCTATTTATATTCGGGCCGTGACCTGAGCTGCGACTCCCCCCCCCATCCCTGAGCTGGGGGCGGGGGTGCCGGGTAAACAAGGGGAGGGGGGTGGGCGGGCTGCACCCCCCCCGGCGTGGGGAGCCCCCGGGGGGGTGTGGGCGCGATGCCCCGTGGGTCGGGTGAAGGGCAGCGCCAGGCTCCCCCCGCCCCGGGCCTGCCTCGGGGGGAGGGGGTCGCGGGTGCCCCTCGGGGCGGTCCCACGGGGGTGGGGGCTGCGGGGCGGGGGGGGGGGGGGGGCGTGTTCCCCTTCCCCCTTTGTCTGGGGTGGGCTGGGGCTGACAGCTTGTCCCCGCAGACGGCCCTCAGCGCCTTCTTCCAGGAGACCAACATCCCCAGCAGCCACCACCACCCCCAGATGGTAAGTGAGACCCTCACCCCCTGACCCCCCTCCATCCCCTCCCCACCCCCCATCCCCAAAACCACCTTTACACCCACCCCCGGCAGCTACCAACCCCCCGCACACACACACACCCCCACCACCACCTACAGCCACCCCCCAGCTCAGGCCCCCCCGCCCCCCCTGGGGGTCCGCAGCCCCCCCCGGGCCGTGGAGCTGTCAGCTCCCCTGCCAGCCATATTGCTCTGCGCCCGGAGGAACACGCAGCCGGCGAATGTAAACACGAGCTAAAATGTCTGCCAGGAAATAGTTGGTCTCGGCGAGCATCGCGCTGCCACTTGGGCTCCCCGGGCCGGGGCTGGGGGTCCGCTGCGACCCCCCCCCCCCCTTCCCCAAAGGCTACTTGACCTTGGCCGAGGGCACGTCCCCTTGGGTCCAGGGGAGGAAGTTACCCCCCTCGGGGTGGGTTTTGTTGTGTTTCTTTGGGGTTTTTTCACCTTTTTGTTGGTTTTTTTTTTTTTTTTTGTCCTGCCGAGCGGTGCCGTGCGGGGGGAAGGAGCGGATCTGGGCTCAGCCGATTTTTGCCCCTTTTTTCCTGCTGTCGGGAGATGGCCAGCCCACCCGGCATCGCTGGCAGCCACCACTCGCTCTTGGAGAAAGTAATTTTGCCGGCCGGCTCCTGCTTAAACCCTTTTTATTGTAATTCCTCCTTCCCCTGCACATTTCCCTGCTGCCTCAGGGAGCTGGCAAAGGGTCACCTCGCGGAAAAGCTTCTTTCCCAGTGGGATAGGGGACGGGAGAGGTGTCGGGAGCTGCCAGCCAGCTCCAGGCCTCGCTGTGTTTTCACACCAAAAGCCTCATTGGGGTGATTCCCATTGGGCAGCTGCTGGAAGCGGGATGCAGAGCAGCTCCCACGAAACCCATCCTGCAGCTCGTCCCTGTGCTCCCAAGTGGGACCCACTGATGACTGCAGCCACCCTGTCACCCCCACCCTGGGACCCACCGAGGACCGTGGCCACCTGGGGCAGCTCTCCCCCTTCCCCGCCGTGTTTTTCTAACACTGTGTGCTCCACGTGGTGACAAAATACCTTTCACCCTCTCCCTAAATACTGCTGCCTTGCATTTTTAGCATTTTTTTTTCCCCTACCACCCCAACCCCCCCCAGTATCCCGATTCCTGCAGTTTAAAATAACCCGCACGGCTCCGGGCTGGGGGTGAGACGAGGGGCTTTACAGTTGCGGTTTCTATTTCTTTTTCAAGTGACAGAGAACAAAGCTGTGAGCACAGCAGCACTCACAGCATTACAGCGTGGGGCGGCACGATGCCTTCACCCCATGGAGGGGGGCCTCCCACACCCAGCAAAACCCCCGGGGGTCCAGGCTGCAGGGAAGGGACCCACCAGAGCTGTGCAGTGTGTTGGTGCGGCAGCTCACGGTGGGACCGACCCTCTGACAGCTGAGTGGCTCCTGAACAAAAAGTGTTGGAGGAGGAAGGCAATAATTGCATGGCAATGCTTACGGGGTTTTTTAAACTGATGTTTGAAATTAACCTGGCAAACACCACCCCAGAAGCTCAGAGCTGTGTGTCCCCCTCCAGCACCGTGTCCGATCTCAGCCCAGGGTGGTGGTTGGTGTGTGGCTGTGGTGGTGGTTTTTTTCAAAACACCGTTGCTTGAAGTTTTTTGGGGTTTTGTTTTTTTTTTCAACAAGTATCTTTTCAGATACTGCCAAATTTATAGGCTGTATAAAACAAACAAAAAAATGATCTGGTTTACCACCACTTTGAGGTGAGCTCTGAAATAAGTTTTCCAAAAGTCTCTGTGCAGCAAGGGAGGAATGGCCATGCTTGCCACCAACCCATTCAGTGGCAGCCTGGCTGTGATGGCATTTTTGGGGTGCCCCAGCTCCTCACACTGATGGGAGCCCATCCATCCCGTTGCCAGTGCCAGTCTGCTGGCTGCTGCTTCCTCGAGGTGGGGAAGCACCCTTTGAACGGGTGCAGCTGGGACCCTCCTGGCCGGGGCTTGCCTGCAGCCGGGCGGAGCAGGGAGCAGCTACAGTGTGCCCTGCTCCTTCCTCCTTGCATCCCGGGGTGGCTGGGATGGGGGTGAGGAGGAACCTTGAAGAGGGATTGGGGTGTTTGTGTGTGCTGGGGCTGCTGACCACCAGCCAGGGGCAAATTCTGGGATAAACCCTGGGAAGGGGGAGTGTTGACCGTCAGATGTGTCCCCCTGCTCCCCACTGCTGAAGGCAGCAGGCGCTGCCCTCGCCCCTTGGCACTGCTCTGCATCCCCACAGCTGGCGAGATGCTCCGCTGTGCTCCGAGCTCCAATGGGAGCTGCGGCTCCGCAAGGGGGACAGGGATTTGGGATGGATTTAACCCAGAGGGGTGAAGCCCCCGGCACATGCACCACTTCTGTGTCCACGCATCCCCTCCCAGTGCATTCCCCCTGCCCACACGTGCTGCCCATACACAGATCCCTTCCCCGTGCAACATCATGGAGTTTTTGATCTAGCTGGGAGGAGGGGGGCAGGGAGTGCCCCCCCAAGACTGTACCTCGCCAGGGACCTGGCTGGACAAAACGCTGCTATTTCTAACTCCCCGTGCATGTTCAGAGCAGCCTGTGGAACAACGCTCCCTGCCAGCAACTCCACTCTGGAGATAGAAGAGGCAGCAGAGGTGTTCCAGCAGACACCCACCCTATTTTTCAGTACTGGAGTGAAGCCCCCTCCCCATCCCCTTTGGGGGGCTTTAACATCCCCCACACTCAGAGTGTAGCACATGCTTTGGTGAATTGGGGCCCTCAGTGCTGCCAGCCCCTGAGCCCCAGCGCAGGACCGGGACCCCCCACCAGATTTTCCTCTGCCAGCGAGGTTGGCTGGGCAGGGGCCGGATCCGTTCCTGGCTGGGCGCTGTATTTAGCTGGGTGCGCAGCAGGGGCTGTACCGGGAACTGCATGGGGCCCAGCCTGCCTTGCACTCACTGTTATAGAGTGCAAAGGGAAGGGGGACCAGGGGGGACCCCAACACCCTCCCCACACATCAGGCTTTGAGCACCCTGGATGTCCAAATTGTCCTGCCCGAGGCTGGGCTGGAGACCCTCCTCAGGCAGCCCCCACGCCTCTGGGGGAGCCCCCTGCACCCTTAGAGTCTGCATGGCAGCGCCGGATACCCCAGGACTGGCCAGACCCAGGTTCTGAGCATCCCCTGGGGCTCGAGGGTCCCAGGGGTGGGATGCAATTGGGAACCTGTGATGGGTCCGGCTCCTGCGGGTGCGTTGGGACCCCAAAACTATCCATGACCAATCTGATGCCCATTCTCTCCTCTCTTCCCGCAGATGTGCACCCCCAGCAACACGCCGGCCACGCCACCCAACTTCCCGGATGCCCTGGCCATGTTCTCCAAGCTGCGGACCTCCGAGAGCCTGCAGAGCAGCAACAGCCCCATCACCTCCATGGCCTGCTCCCCTCCGGGGAGCTTCAGCCCCTTCTGGGCCTCCTCGCCCCCCAGCCACCAGCCCGCCTGGCTGCCTCCCTCCTCGCCCACCGCCCACGGCCTCCACCACCATCTGCACCACCCGCAGCCCGCCTGGCCCCCTGCCCCCCCACCTGCCACCCCCCCACAGAAAGCCGTGGCCACCATGGATGGCCAGAGATAAGACTGGGTTGGCAGAGGCAGGGGGGAATTGAGGAGGGGGCTGGGCCAGGGCGTTGGGAGCAGGGGCTCCCTGACAAACGCACTGGAATAATTTTCTAGGTTTTATTATTATTTTGTGGGGTTGGGGGAGGATACTGCCAGGGAGGGCACTGGCCCACAAGAGCCTCTGCAAGAGTTGCTAGCTGGTCTTTTCTCCCCCCATTTATTTTTTTTTTAAATATATAACTATAATATATAAATATATCTTAACGTATATAAATCCAGAGAGGAGGAGCAGCAGCATGGAGGCAGCTGCCTGGTTGGGGGTGGGGGGGTTGTCCCTACAGCTACTCCCCTGCCCCCAGCATCCCTGCAGCAGGGCAGGAGAGGGAAAGCAGGGAGTAATAAAAATATCAATGGATTGAGGTGGCAGTCAGCACCCTGGCTTGTGGCCACGGTGGTACCCTGGATCGTGGCCACATGGCATGGAGCTGCTGGACCCCCCACCAACCCCCACTCTGGGCTGCCCAGGTGCTTTTGGCAGTGCCCAGAGCAAACACGCCTCCTCTGATTTCCAAAATTCAGCCTGGCTTCTTGCACAGACTCCCCCTCCCCTCACCCCAGCAGCCCCTGCCCTATCCTCGCTTGGCACCCCCAGGGCTGAGGGGGATTTATCAAGGTGATGCCCCTCCTGTCCCTGTGATAGCTGTTCATGGCCCTTCCCCATAAAGGGGGAACTGGGGTTTTTTTTAGTTTTCAAATCAATCTTGCTTAAAAAACAAAAACAAAAAAAACCCCACAAAAACAGGTTGAAGGTTTTTTATTAATTTAAAAATAATAATACAAAAATAACTTTTTTAACAGCAGCTGTCCCCGCCTTTTCTCTTTGCTGGGAGGATGATCCCTGGCAGGGCACCAAGAATGGGGGCGAGCCCCCCCATGCCACCCCCCAGCCAGTGCCCTCAGGCGCCACAGGCGCCCTGCTATCTGCCCTTTAGTCTTGCTGCCTGCAACTGCTCGCTCTCCTGCTCGAGGGGGTGGGTTTGCCCAGGGACCCCAAGTTCCGCTCAGCTGGCACGCTGCTGTACTTGTGGTGAAGGGGCTGGATGAAGATTCCCGGTGCTGCCTGGCCCAGCTGGCTGTAGGCTGATGCTGGCTTCTGCTCAGGTGAGGTGGCGGTGCCTGGGGGTGAAGAGCAGGGCTTAGTCCCCTTGCAGCCCCCAGGGGGTGGGCGCCAGCTGCAGGCAGCAGGGGCAGCGGCCCGGCCAGAGACAGCCCGAAACGGGGTCCTGGCCCCCACCTTGAAGCACACAGGCCGTAGTCCTACACTGGCCAGGGCTGCCCCACCATGGCCCCCCACCTCACTCCAGCTCCAATGTGGGGACCAGTCGCCCCATGTGCCAGCCCTCCCCCTCCATCCTGCTTCCCCCCCCACCCCAGACCCCCTCCCACCCTGCCCAGCTGGGGGCACAGACCCCTGCTTGCCCCCAGTAGCAGGAGACGGCAGTGGGAGACAGGGGAAACACTGGCACCCCACGGACACCCTGCCCACCCACCATCCGCTTGGCACGCACTGGATCCCCTCCCCACACATGCCCCGGCCGTACCCTCCTTGTCCACGAGCAGAGGCCGCCGGCCCTTGTAGATGCGGCCATCCTTGCCCACCAGCTCCACTTCGTCACCGAGCTGGGAGGGAGAGAGCAGGCTGGCTGAATTCAGCATCCCCAGGCAACCCTCCCACCCCCAGCTCTCCCTGGGGAAACAGAGGCACACAGCCCTCCCCGTGCTCAGCATCCCCCTCCCTCCCAGCCTTGGTCACCCCCACCATGTCCTTACCTTTGTCATCCCTATCTGGATGGGGAGCTGGGTGTGGGACTTGTGCAACCGCGGGGTGCTGGGCGGGTGAGGCTGGAGCGTGGAGTTGCGCTGCAGCAGCCGCGGGGTGCTGGGCGGGTGAGGCTGGAGCGTGGAGCTGCGCTGCAGCAGCCGCGGGGTGCTGGGCGGGTGAGGCTGGAGCGTGGAGCTGTGCTGCAGCGGGGCACCGAGGGTGTGCTGGCCACCATGCTGCCGCGGCACAGTGGGCTGCTGGCGTTCAGGCGTCTGCTGTCTGTGGGATGGCGCACAGGGATGCTCAGCACCTGGCACTGTGGCACCCCGTGCTCCACCCTACCGCACCAGGGAGGGGGTCCAGAAGGTGCCCCCCAGCGGGCTGTGTCCCTCCTGGCTCCTTTCCCACTGCCGCAGGAGATCCGCGCCCACCCAGCCGCACCAGTTCTGCTCTTTGCCCGGGGAGCCGGCCGTGGCCAGGGCAGGTGCCTGCACCCCGCGCACGGGGCACCGGCAGGCAGGAGCCGGGCTGCCCCAGCTGCGGGGCTGAACCTTGGCGACTTGTCTCACAGGAGGCACCTGATGCCCCACCAAGCCCCAGGGCAGGCTGAGACCAGACACGGCTCATCACACCTGGCTTCAGCACCACGGAGGCAGAGAGCTGGGCTCCATGGGCAGCGCAGGGCAGGGCTGTCAAAACCCCACAGACCCGGGGCAAGCACAGCTGACCCTCCCCAGCACATCCCTGCTCCCCTGCCCTGCCCGGGCACCTTCAGACCCCTCTGTCCACACCCGGGGAAGAGCCCTCCCTCACTGGGGGGGCAGGGACACCTCGCACCCCAAGGGCCAGGGATGGGTCCCCATGTCCCCTGTGTTTCTGCTGTTGAGTTCCCTCTGCCTTGACAGCGGTATGGGGGTACGCAGCGGGGCAGGGGGGCAGTGGTGGCAGCAGTGGCAGCGTAGGGATCATTCTGGGGAGAACAGGAGCCACGCATGAGTCACTGGGACAAACAACCCACCCTGGATTAAAGCCAGCAGCCCCAAACTCGCAGGCTTGTACCCCACGGCAGCACCCTGCCCGCCACCCTCAGACAGGGGTCCCCATCCCCCCACAGGTGGGCAGAGGCCTCGGCAGGGTCAGCCCCCGCGAGGCAGACACCCTTACACCTGTGCCTGGCGCAGCAGGGCAGCGCCAGCACCCATCTCCCCCCGTGTCCCACCCACACAGCCCCCCTGATGCACCGCTGCTGAGCGATACTCACGGGCCAGGCACGAGCATGCTGAGGGGCCGGTCGCAGGACAGGCAGCTAAACGGGACCAGCAGCTGCCTGTGGGGACACAAAAGGGATGGTGAGAGCTCCTGGGGGGGACACAGCCCTGCCAACACGCAAGCAGGCAGCTGGCGGGCAGCAGCAGGGTGCTGGGCACTTGGCTGTAGTGAGTTACGGTGTCTGGCAGGGGACAGTGGCTTCTGAGCCTGCTGGGTCCCCTACCAGCCCAGTAAGGTCCCAGCCTGCTGGCTGCTTACAAAAGAAAGGGGCTACGGTGGGGAGAGCAGCTGGTTGTGGGCTCCTGCCTGGAAAAAAGCTCCACCTCATACTGGGCACCGGAGGATCTGCCCGAGGGAACAGGGCAAGTGCTGTCCCCAAAGCCATTGCCGGCCCCATCGCACTCACTTCTTAATCCCAGCTCCGCCGTCAGGCATCGCCGGTAGCCTCTCCTTGAGCTGCTTCAGGCTTCTCTTCCAGTTCTCTAGCTCCTGCTGGAAAGGCCCCAGCTCCAGGCGGTCCAGCTGTGGGGACACACACACCCTCAGCCAGCTGCCCTGGCACGAGACGTCATGGTCCCCAGGGAAAAGGCAGCAGCAGGGATCCTCACAGGGATGCTGCCTTAGGCTGCCAAACCCTGGAGGTGACAGCTTTGCACCGCAAAGATGAGCCACCCCTCACCTTGGAGTCCATCTCTTCACGGAGCTCACTGAGCTGCTGCTGGACCTCCTGCCAGCCCTGCCCCTGGCCTGTCACCTGGCTCCGCACCTCCTCTATGGCCTCGTACAGTCGCTCTATGTTGGACTCAAACTGCGTGCAGTTGACTTTGCCGGCCAGGGCAGCTTTGTCTGCTTTCTGGCAACAGAAAGAGGCAGGAGTGGGGTGGGGAAAGGATGGAGGTACAACGGGCAGGGCCAGCCTGTGTCAGGGGTAAGGGAGAAGTGCTCCTGTGGGGCCCTGCTCACCCCATCACCCCCGTGGGGTCAGACCCACCAGCCAAAGAGACCCACGGAGAGACAGAGGGACCTGCAGCCGCTCTGGAAATCCTCCCTCCCCCAGGCCAGTTCTAATGCCCCCACCTCAAGTGACAAGGAGCATCTATCACCCTGCCCAGGACCCCCTCAAGACCGTACCACTTCCAGTTCCAGCGCCAGGTCTTCCTTTGCAGCTTTGTCCCTCTGCAGTCTTTCCACGGACTGGAACAGAACCTTCCAACACAGAAAGCACCCCATGACACCATGGCCGGGTTGGAGCTGCCTCCCGGCCAGCCCAGCACTCCCGACTCCTCCCCATCCCCCAAAAACCTCTGGCAAAGGTACTTTGCCCCTCCACAGGGCTGCCAGCAGGCTGGCAGGGACACATCCTTTGTGGGCCCCAGCTGGGGGTCTGCCTGGAGGATGCTCTGACCCCTCAGGGGTTGCAGCCACCTACCTCTAGGTCTCCCTGCTTCCGCTGACAGTCAGCTACAAGATTCCCTGTGACGCGGCTCAGTCTGTCACAGTCCTCTTGGGTCTGTTTGACATTGGCCTGGATGTGCTCCAGCAGCGCCTTGTCCTGCTTCAGGGAGCAAGACAACAAGGTGGTGCTGTACTGGGGGGCGGGGCAGGGGGGGGGTCTAGCTGCCCGCAGGGACTAGAGCCAGGGTATTCGGCCGGTGGCCGCAGGCTCTCAGTGCCAGCAGGACATTTGCATCAAGCCTTTCATTTCCTTCCATGCTGCTGACTCATCCACGCCAATTTGAGGGGCAGCAAGGGGCCCCCCCACAACACAGCAAAGCACAACCAGCCGGGGGTGTCCCAGCAGCCCCCTCCCAAGCCCACCATGCCAGCAATCTCCCTACCTGGCTCCTCCCCGGCAGCTGCCGCGCCACCTTGCCCGCTGCCTGCAAGTTCACCTGCTCCTGGAGCTTCTGGTAGCACCGCAGGAGCTGCCCCAGCTGCCCACTGGCGTTCATGTTGCAGTCGGGGCACACTGCCTTCTCCTGCCCCACGCCCCTCTCCATCGCCTTCAGCTTGTCCAGCTGCAGCAAAGGGAGAAGGAACGGGCTCTGAGGTGGGATGGATGCAGCCAACAAACCCAGGTGCCACGCAGACATGTTGGCCCCATCCTGCCAAGGGATACAGCCGGCAACCATGCCAGGACCACCCCACGGAGCCAGCGGGCAGTGGGAATGCTCCCCCTGGACCTCACCTGCTCCTGCAGCTGGGCAGCCACCTCTGTCACCCTCTGCTCCAACGTGGCCTCTCTTGCGAGGTGCTGCTCCCTCAGCTCCCTCATTTCCCGCTGTAGCTCCCGCACCATGGTCCTGGCCAGTGAGACATGGGCACGGGCAGGGTTAGCGTCCATGGGGCTGCCTGGGGGGTGGCCCTTGCCCCCAAACCGGGATGTTCCCAGCCGCCAGGATCCCTTGCAGCCCCCCACCCACACACCACCCCCCCGAGGCACAAAACCCTCTCCCATCCTTTTACCCCAGGTGCAGTGTAGTCTCCTTGTTATCCTCTTGGCAGGCAGATCCAGCCTCCTGCAGCTTTTGAAGCACATCCTCCAGCTGCCTGATCTGGGAATGGCAGCGGTACCAGAGTCAGAGCACAGCCCCCCATGTTGTCCCAGCACGCAGGCCCTTCGGCTGCCCCTTCCCTGCCCCCCATCCCCAGAGCCCCATCAGGGACTGCTGCGGGCTCACCTTCCCCTTCTCGCCCTGCAGGTCACCAGCCAGCCCCTGCAGGGAGGACTTCTGGTCCTGGAGGTCTGCCAGGATGCTGCTGATGCTCTCCTTGCCTAGAGGGATGTGATCCAAGGGGACATGCTCTCAGTGAGTGGGGTCTTGCCCTTGGGGCCAGCCTGGCCCCACAACAAGCCCCTGAGCCAGGCTGGCCCCATGCCAAATGCTCCCCACCAGCCCTCCCAGGGCTCCCACCTTCCTTCAGGAAGAGCAGGCTCAGCTTCTCAACCTCCCCATGTCCTGCCTTGGTGGCTTCCAGCTGGGCCACCTGCTCCTTCAGGCTTGTGTAGAGGAGGCCCAGCTGTCCAACCTGGCGTAGAGCCCCTGCTGTGTCTACAGAGTGGGAACCCTTCGCTGGCTCTTGCAAGGGGGACACAACGTTGAGGGGCATCTCTAAGCCCTGGGCTGTTGCCCAGGAGGTCTCTGGGGCTGGCTGTCCGACCCTGGCAGGCTGCATGCTGGGTGCAGCCACAGGACCTGCAGCATCAACTTGCATCCCCTGAGCAAAGCCAGTGGCCTCAGGGGACACCTCCGTTGCACTCTGAGGGCTGGGGTCCGTGCAGAGGGGGCCTGGCTGAACCTCTGCTCCTCTGCCCTGGGTCCCTTGAAGTGCTGGCTGCATCTCCAAGGAGGCAGTCTGGGTGCTGGAGGCCTCTGGTTGCACCCCTGCAAGAGTGGCCTGGATCCCAGGGGACTCTGGCTGTGTCCCCGGGGAGGTGGTGCTCCCATCAGAAGTCCTTGCTTGATCAGAGGGAGCACCTGCCCACTTCTGAGGGCTCCCCTTGGTGGTGCTGGGGGCAGGCTGTGTCCATGGCTCCTTCGGCCCCAGCGCTGAGCTCACTCCATGCAGCGTGTCCACAGCTGAAGCCTGGGGCTCAGCAGGGGCAGACTGGCCCCCAGTGCCTTCCTGGGAAGAGGCAGGAATGGGGAGCAGGTTTATGGGCAGAAATGCAGCAGCACGGGCAGACCCACAGCCCCCCTGCCCTGTCCCCAACCCCTCCCCCCCTTCACCAAGCCAAACCCAAGTACTCCACGAGAGCCCAAAGGCAAAGTGCACACCCCACGGACACCCCCCGAGCTCCCACAACCACAGCCCCTCCCCAGCCGTTTCAGGAGCAGCAGCCCCAGTCCAGATTTGGGAGCCAGGGGCTGTTGGGGGACATGGGTGCAGCCGGCCCCCTCAAGGAGGTACCAGCACCCACTGGATTTCCCCACCAGCCTAAACACAGCCCTTTGCTGAGCAGAACATGCTCAGAAAGTGCACGTCGGGCCAGCCAAGGAGCTGCCCGCACTCTGCCGATGCCAGGTCCTGCCTGACAAGGGATGCGCAGTGCACTGCTGGGGACCCGACACGGAGGGACCAGGTGCACTGGTCCCCCGGGGATGCAGCTACCCCCTGTCCTGCAGAGGGATCCACATGCGCTTGTGGCCGTGCCACACCACTTTCAGGTACCGTCTGCCCATGGTGGCCTGGCAGCTGGCTGGCAGCATCGCCGAGGCTCCCCTGGGGGAGGTAGAGGAGAGGGACAGCTCTAAGATTGGAATGAAGCATCCACAAAGGAGCTTGGGTGCAAGGCAGAGGGACACTGGGCAGGGCTCTGCCTGGGGGCCAGGGCTGTGTTGCACAGGTAGATCTTGATCTCCCCTCCTTCCCAGCACCCACATGACTCTTTCTATGGCCCTTTAATTAAGAAGCGCCTCAGTACCACATTGCTTGACACCTGCAGTTACCTCTACCAGCAGCCTGTGCCGCAGGCAGTGGTGCCCGTTCCTACCCTCCCAAGGACAGCCCTGGCAGGAGAAGGGTGGGGGGCTGCAGCTGGGGTGGGCTGAGCCCCAACATGCCCCTCTGGGACACCCTTCCCACGCACTCTTCCCCCCAGGGGACCTTCATGCTGTGTGACACCCAGGGCCGCAGGGAGGGGCATGGAGGGGGGTGAGGGACCAGTGCCCTCCTGGGGACACCGGCAGCAGCAGCTCACCAAGCCGAGTGCCTTCTGGATCGTCCTGAGGTCCTCCGCCATGCAGGCCTGTGCCACCTTCATCCCACTCATCTCCTCCAGGAGATTCCGGTAGAGCGCCACGGCCTAGGAGAAGGGGAGGGCGGGTTGAGCCCCAGGGGAGGGACCCTGGAGACCAGGACCCCGGCTCTGGTCTGTCCAGAGCAGGGGGGGCAGCGCAGGGTCCGGCCCAGGCAGGCGGGCAGGGCACTGTGGCCAGCGCTTTCCATTCGCCGCGTCTTCGACAGCCAAGAAGGGGCAGCAGCCCCCAGGGACCCTCACCCCTGCCCTGGGCCCATTGCACAACTCGCGTCAGCAGGGACGGATCTGGCCCTGCCTGCCCGCTCCAGGCTCTGCGCCAGCGCTGGAGCGGATCCAAAGGGCAAGGAGCTGCTGCCACCCCTCGAGGGCAGCCTGGCCAGGGAGGGCAGTGGTGGCCGCCACTAACGAAGCGGGAGCCACCGAGCAGAGGCCAGACCCACCCCGCAGAGGGCGAGTGCTCCCTGCCCACCCCCAGGGGACATCCTCCCGAATTGTGCCAGCCCCGGCAGGATCCGGCCCTGTAGTGCTGGGGCAGCTCTTTCCTTGGCCCTGAGCGCCTCTCGTCCCGCTGGGGATGCTCGGGAAAAGCAGGGCCATGAGCAGCTCTGTGCCAGGCAGCTCAGTGCCCCCCTGCAGCGCCCGCCCATGTCGGGCTGAGCCCTCGGGCGAGCCCGGGGGCCTTTCGTTGGGAGAGGAGGCCCACAAGGTGCTGAGGGAACCTCTCAGCTGCCCAAGGAGCAGGTGCCATCCCCGGCTTTTCAGGAGCGCAGAAGAGAGGGAGGGAGGGAGAGGGTGGTGGGGCTGGAAGCCGGGGGGCTGAACCTGCGGCCAGGGGGCACCGGGTGCTCTGTCGCACCCGCCGCTCATGGATGGCAACGGCGGGAGGGCCCAGAGCCACCCGAGCAGCATCTCAGCTCTTCCTGGCCCAAACTCCATCCCCACCGTGAGCAGGGGCTTCAAGCAGGCCTTGCTCTAAGGGGCAGTGCACAGCCCCCGGGGGGGGGGGGGGGGGGGGGGGGGGCACCTCGGATTGGGGGGGCACCCAGGGCACTGGGAGGAGCCTCTACCTTGGAGACACCGCTCACATCGCCTTCCTCCATCTCCTTCACATCAGCGGCTGCAGAGGGGACCCGGGGGCTGCTGGTGGTCTTCTGCAGCAGGTGCTCCTGCACCTCCTGGCCCTTGGAGATCTGGCCCTGCGGCCAGGCCTGGGTCCCACCTGCCGCCTCCTCCAGCCCGGGGGAGGCCTCGGCAGGCTGGGCCCCCTCCGGCTGCGTTGGGCTGAGCCCCTGCTGCTGCCCAGGCAGCTCCCACAGGTCCAGCAGCCTGAGGATGCCCTCCAGCAGCCTGCGCAGTGCATCGTAGTTTACGGTCGTGCCGTTGGAGTTCGCAAAGGCAAGCTGCAGCAGCTGGAGCAGGCTGAGCTGGGCCGTCTCCGCTAGCAGCGTCTGCGATCTCTTCGAGCTCGCCATAGCGCCTGGCCTGGGGGGAACGGGACACTTTCTGCCTGGGGGGCACCTGGCAGAGGCGGCAGCCTTCCCCCCACTCCCCCCTAGCCCGCAAAGCAAACGACGCCCAGCAAAAGTGAGGCAGATATGGGCGGGAAGGGAGGGGAGGGGAGGGGGCTACGGGTGCTCCCCCAGAGGTCAGCGCCTGCCGGCCGCCAGCCCGCCTCCCCGCCAGCCCGCACCCGCCGCACCTCAGCGGGCTCTGCCGGCCCCGCACCGCGGCCCTGGCTTTTCAAGGCTCCCGCCGCCGCCCATTGGCCGAGCCCGCTGCCCGTCACAGTGGCGCTGCTGTGGCGTCCCCCGTTGCTAGGCGACGGCCCGGCGCCAGCCCCGCCCCCTGCCGCCAGCGCCGGGCTGCAGCTCCCCCGGGGCCAGCAGCCGCCTCCCCTCGGCGGTCGCCGTCGGGCCCCGGCGGCTGTCACCCGCTCCCTCCGGCGGGGGCAGCCCGCACGGCTCGCTGCCAGCGCGCTCTGCAGCAAAGGCTGGGCAGCAGCGACAAGAAACGCCGGGAAACGCGCGCTTCCACGCAGCCCTGCCCAGGCCCCTGCTCCCACGCGCGCGCGGGACAAATCCTGCACCCAGAGGCATCATCCATCAGACGGGTCCTGAGCAAAAGAACCAACTTCTCTTTCTCAAGGGGAGGGTCAACGTGGGGGTTGTTTGGAAGGGAACGTGTATATGCTCAGAACTTTCTCCTGCCAGGTGAGCACCTCTGCCAGCTCCCTCAGTACTCTCGTGTGGATCCCCTGCAGCCCCAGAGACCTGTGCATGCCAGAGCGGAGCAGCAGGTCGCTACCCATTTCCCCCGGACATCATTCTGCTCCTCCTCCTCCCTCTCTTCCAGCTCAAGGAGGGAATTCCTAGAGGGAATCCCTAGAGGGAATCTGGGCTTGCTATTAACGACAGAGCCAAAAAAAGGCATGAAGTACCTCAGCATTTTCCTTGTCCTTTGTGGCCACGTTACCTGCCGCACCCAGTAAAGGATGAGGATTATCTTTCACCCTCCTTTTGTTTCTCATGTAGTTGTAAGAACATTTTTTGTTACCTTTTATGGCAGTGGCCAGCCTCAGTTCTTCCTGGGATTTCTGCTGTCTGATCTTCGCCCTGCGTAACCCCGCAACATCCTTATAGTCCTCCAGAGCTGCCTGCCCCTTCTTCCAAAGGTGGTCAGCTCTCCTTTTCCCCCCTGAGTTCCAGCCAAAGCTCTCTGTTCAGCCAGGTCGATCTTCTTCCCTACCTGCTCATCTTTCAGCACATAGGGAACGCCTGCTTTTGTACCTTTAAGACTATCTTCCCGAGGAATGCCCAGCCTTCCTGGACCTTGTGGCCCTTCAGAACTATCTCCCAAGGGATTCTGTTGACCAGGCTCCTAAGCAAGCCAAAGTCGGTCCTCTGGAAGTCCAAGCTAGCGGTTCTGCTGACTGCCCTCCTTACACCTCTGAGACTCAAAAATTATCATCTCATGATCACTATGCCCAAGACATTCTTCCGACCGCCACATCACTCACTGGTTTTTCCCTGTTTGTAAACAACAGGTCCAGTGGGGCATCTCCCCTGGTTGGCTCGCTGACCAGCTGTGTCAGGAAGGTCTCTTGCACACGCTCCAGGAACCTCCTAGGCTGTTTCACCTCTGCTGTGCTGTATTGCCAGTGGACATCCCATAGGCTGAAGTCCGCCGCAAGAAGAAGGGCTAGCAATCACGAGGCTTCTTCCAAGTGCTTGTAGTATGTTTCATCTAGCCACAGCTCCCCCTGAAAATGAAACGGGAAGTCATTCTCTCACTGGGTCTCACAGTCCCCTAGTAGCCTGCTGCTAACAAAAGAAAACCTTGAGTTCCCCGTTTCCTGGGCCAAGAATATATCATCTCTCTTTTCCACTCTTCAAGTGCCCGGTTGGCACGTTGGGAAAGTCCAGGACTGTTTCCACACTAACAGTGCTGGGAAGGAATTCTCTTGGTGGTTCTCCCATTGCCCTGGTAGCCATGTGAGGGGACATCATGAAAGTTCTGCTACCTGCTTTCTGGGGTGAGAAAAGTAACTGCTAAGTTTTGTACTCGTACAGAGCCCACATGCTCCATGGAACCACCCAGCCACAGCCCCACCAGAGAAGGTGCCAGAAAAGAATTCTCTTGGTGGTTCTCACCCTGTCCTGGTAGCCATGTGAAGGACAGCACAAAAGTTCTGCTACCTGCTTTCTGGGGTGAGAAAATTCACTGCTTACTTTTGCATTCCAACAGAGCCCAAAAAACTCACCTCGGGGAAGTGCAGCACTGCTCCCCTGGAGAAGGTGCCAGGAAGGAATTCTTGTTGGAAGAAGGGTTCGCCGGAGTCAAGAAGACGCTCGATATGAGTTATGCATCTTGCTCAACTTCATTAGTTTCTAACACTGCTTACATAGAACCCATACACGTGCATATTCGTAAAGCAGAAATATAATTGGTTAGTAGTCTCTAAACACGCGCGGTTCTCACACCCCTAATTATCATGACTAAAATAAGCATTCTATCCATGTAGCTAATTGTGTTGCTGTGCTTCAGCCTTGTAGTTTGTTACTCCCTATTTTCCCGTACCGCTCCCTGTCTTTCTTGGCCCTGCACCTGCTTTCCCAGCAGCTGTAGCTTGTTACAGCCACGGCCTGTTGGCACAACATAATTGCTTGGTCTCAGGATTCAAGAAGAGCTCAAGGCTACCTTTCCTGTTAACTTCAGCACAGCAGCTTCAGGACAATTCTGATTACAGGCCTGTTCTAATACCAGGCCTGGATTGTGCAGATCTCCCGAGATTCTAAGGCCATGCTTCTGCAGCCATTCTTCTACAAATTCTCTTTGTCTTCCTCACACTACCCTGCTAGCAATGTGAGTGACACCACAAAAGCACTGCTATCTTCTCTCTGTGGTGAGAAATTTAAGTGCTCGCTTCTGCACTCATACAGACTCAACTGCTCCGTGGAACCACCCAGGCACAGCTCCCCTGGAGAAGGTGCCATGAAGGGATTCTCTTGGTGGTTCTCACCCTGCCCTGGTAGTTATGTGAAGGACATCACAGAAGTTGGGCTACTGGCTTTCTGAAGCAATAAAAGGGTAACGACGTTTGCTCATGGTTCTTGGATTTTCGCCCTGCTACAGAGCCGAAATGCATGTTCAAACCATCCACCACTGCTCCTCAGGAGAAGGAGCCAGGAACGAATTTTCTTTTGTTGTTATCCTGCCCTAGTAGCAATGCGAGAGCCATCACAGAAGTTGGGCTACCGCCTTTCTGGGCCACGAAAGTGGTCACTATATTTTCTCAGGGTTCTCAGCTTTTGCCCTGATTCAGAGGCCAAATGCTTGTTGGAAATGTCCAGCCACAGCTCGACCAGAGAAGATGCCAGGGAGGAATTCTCTTGCTGGGTCTCGTCCTGCCCTGGTAGCTATGTGAGGGACATCAGAAACGTTCTGCTACCAGCTTTCTGTGCTGAGGAAATTAACTGCTCACTCTTGCACTCGTACAGAGTCCAAATGCTCCATGAAACCACCCAGGCACAGGTGCCCTGGAGAAGGTGTCAGGTAGGAATTCTCTGTTGGTCTGGCGCTGTGCTGATAGCCATGTGAAGGACAGCACAAATGTTCTGCTACCAGCTTTCTGTGCTGAGGAAATTAACTGCTCACTCTTGCACTCGTACAGAGCAAAAAACTTAACGTCCCAGCAAAGACAAGTTTGTTGGATGGAGATGAACAGGTGACCCCATATTTATTGTATTTGCAAAATTCTTTCTCAGATCTGAGAAAACATGCATATTTATCAAGGAATTAATGTCTTGGTTCCCTAAGCTATCAGTGTGGTTAAAGAAAGCGATCATTATAATAACCGGGGCGATTTTTATAGTTGCCTGTGATTATATTAATGCAAGGTTGTGTAATGTGTGTGACTGTCTTAGTAGCAAAATTACAAGAAAGAACTTGGTAATATCTAATATCTTAGCTATTAAACTGTTGCAGGTACACAATGATAAAACAAAAGGAGAGAATTGTTATAGAAAATGTGATTAATTAAGAAATGTAAAGTGCTGAAGCTGCTAAATGGCAGAACCAGGCCTTGACCCCTGTATAGCCCTAATCCAAGGCTGTTTTAAACCTCAGTCAAGTTAACGAGCGGGAGAATAGAGAAACAGTAGATGATCAATTTGTGTACGCAGGCGCTCTCAGAAACACAGCTGTTTTAACAAAATTAGTATATGTGAATAGGAATTGCTTGCTCAAAGACTAAGTGTGCTTGAAGGAGTGTGTGAGTTAAAGCAGGTGGAAAGAAGATCACGATCCGAGGAGGAGATCTGAGGCAGAGACTGGAGCTGACTAGATTAATCCACTGGGACAGAGTCAGATGATGGAAGATTCCTAAAAACTTTGGACGTTGACTAATGATTTGGTGTCTGAGCTGTGCTGTATGCCGTGGTTCTCTGCCACTCACCGGGGTGGTGGCCCAGCTCCGAGTTGTGACTAAAGCAAACCTAGTGGTGCCCACGGCTGTGCGAATTTCTCCTTTAACAGCAGCAATCACTGGGGCTTATCCGTCGGGAAGAACCCTTGCGCCGAAAGTTCCTTGTGCTGCTGCTTCTCCCTCGGTAATGGGGCGGGGGGCACGGACACAACCACCCACCCGACTGTTAAAGCCGTCAGATGCGAAGGATTGAAACGCTTGAGCCACGTGGGTGCTTTCTGGTCCGCAGGCAACGGGTCATGGTGCCTGGGCTGCGGGGGGAGAGACGGGCAGAGGAACGCGACCCCCCGCCGCGGCAGCTCCGGTGTGCGGGCGGCGCGACCCGGGCTGGTCCCGGCCGGGGCTCGCCCCGTCGCTGCTCGGCACCCGGCCGGTGGGGCGCTGCTGCCGCCCAGCGGGCACAGGTGGGTACTGCAGCCCGGGCCTCCCCGCTCCGCGCTGCCGGCCGCTGTTAACGGCACCGCCACCCCGCGCGTCCTGCGGGGCGATGCCGCGGGCGCCCGCTGCTGCCTCCCGGTGCGGAGCCGCCCCCGCCGCCGTCCGAACGCGCCGTCCGTGCGCGGTGCGCGCTGCAGGAGCAGCATGGCGGCGCGCCGGGGGCGGGGCCGTGGCGGCGGGGGCGGGGGAGTGCCGGGAGCGCGGGGGGAGGCGAGCAGGGGGCGGGGGGGTCTCCTGCCCGGCGGCCACCTGGGGGAGGGCGGCACGGGAAGCTTCAGCAGCCCGCTGCGTCAGGCAGAGAGAGCAGGACCCTCAGCAGCAGCGTGCCAGCGTGCACAGCCGTGTCCGTGTGTCACCCGCGGGGTCCGTGTGTCACCCACAGATACCCTGGATACGCAAAGCCGGACAGGATTAGCAAATGCTGAAGTAGAGTTTTGTGGTAAACTTAACCAGCCTGTCTGAACGAGCAGGCGTGTTCTTTGCTCACAAGCACCGTTCAGTCCCACCTAGGCGTCCCGAAAGTGTGAAGGGCCGTGGCCACATCGTCCCTTGGTCACAATGAACAGTTGCCGGTGCAGAGTTGCTTTTGAGGAGCATGCCGTGGTTATATTTTCTCCGTTTGGCTTTGCATTTGGGAAATAATGTAACAGTCATTGCTCAACTGAAGGAGCCGCGATACCCGACGTGGCAGAGAAGGAGATGGGTTTCACTACTCTTTTGGTGTGCGTCAGTTTGACCCCAAAATGACATTGTGTCAAAGCGTGTGGCCAGGTGCTGCTACAGATGTTGACTTGGGGTATGAATGGCTCCAGGTGTGCTTTAGGAGAGCTCTGTTGGTGTAGGTGTGCTGAGCAGTCGCTCTGCTGTGTGTGCAGCTGTTCTGGTTTGGCACCCAGCTGTGAGCATGCAAAAGAAAACTCGCAGCTGTAGTCAGCTCTCGGATATGCAGGCAGCAGTAGAAACCGCTCTGATTTTACAGCGTCCTGAACATTTCAGGCAGGCCAAGAGTTGTGCCCCGGTATTTCTGAGAGTCCACAGCTCGGCAGTTCTCCAGGACACGACAGGCAAAGTTGTAAGATCCCAGAGCTCTTTGCGAGTTACACTAACGGAGTTTCTTTGGATATATATTTGGATACATGTGCCAACTGAAAAGGTATTGTTTGCTCTCCTGCTCGGTAAACACAGACCACTTGGGTGGTCACGCACGCTCGTCAGTTCCTGAGGAAACTTCCTGGAAACGGAAACAGTTCAGAGGCACTGTTTAGGGTTCGGGGGGGTTGTGTTTGCTGTAAACCTCGGGGATTTAGCATTTTGTTCCGTGTTTTCAATGGTGATTTGAATGGATTTCTTCCAAAAAAATCCCATTTCATTCTCTACCCCCATTACATTTCTAGGAGGAATGGCTGCAAGGTTCCCGTTGCCTCAGGTCAGTACTGCTGGGACTCCCTTTTCCCTCTCTGCCCTGTACACGTCTGTCTGTAGCTGTTTGCTCCCCGATGTCTCCCCGTAGATGGCTCCCAGTCCCGGTGCTTTAATCATCCCTCTTTGCCCTTGGCCCATTGCTGCTTTTGTGTCCTCTGTCCTGCTCCCCATCCATCTGGGTCTTTAATCGCTCCCTCTCTACCCTGCAGGCTGTTGCCTATTTTTCCCAGCAGGAGCCCCCTGCTCAAGAAAACCTGGCGGCACAGGAGGGGTGGGCGGCTGCAGTGGGACGTGGGAAGGGGTGCCCTGCTGGTGTCGGGACACCTGGGCACACACGTGTCCCCCCCCCTGCCAAGGGCCGTGGCCCGGTGGACACGACTGCACACCTGCTTATGTTCGAGGGCTGGTGAAACTTCAGCTTAGCTAGTTTCAGCTCCGGCTCGTGCAGCCTCTCCGCCAGTGCCTGCTTCTTCTCCTCGCCCTCCCTGATGCACTGCTCCAGGTCCGCCGAGGACTTCTGCTGTTCCAGGAGCCTGCCGGTATGTCCTGGCCGGGGGGAGAGCACGAGGACTCAGCCCCCGGTGCTCCTGCAGGGTACAGGACCCAGGCCGTGGCCTCGGGTGAGCCGTGTGCAACCGTGGGACGGCTGCAAGCTCATGGAGAAGTGTGGTGCCATCCCTGCCCGCCCCAGAGGGCCTCTGGGGGGGTCTCCCGAGGCAGAGGAGGGCAGAGAAGCCCACAATGAAAACAAGGCAAGCAGAGGGCTCTCAGCTCCCCGGGCCCTGAGCAGCCGTGGGTTTTACCAGAGGGGGGGGTTGACGTTACCCAGATCCTGGAGCACTGCCGCGCAGCCTTGGCCTGCTCCGTCTTCTGCGTGACCCTGGCCTCGTGCTCCATCTGGGACCTGACGGCCTCCAGTCTGGTGCCTGCGGTGGGAGGGAAGCGTCAGGGAAGGATGCCTTGCGGCTGTGCCCGCGTTCCCACCGCCCTGCACCCCGCCAGGCACTCACCCATGAGCTGGTCCTGTGAGGCCGGGGTCGGGGAGTCCCACGGTGAGCTCGTGCCTCTCCTGCTGCAAGGATGTGCATTGTCACCCCCCACGCTGCTGACAGCCGGGGGGAGCTGGCCCTGCAGGCCCCCGACCCGTGGGGGGCCCGGCACCGATGCCTGCCGTCTGCCCACAGCCTGGCCTGTGCCGGGACCCCCAGCTCACCGCTCTCAGGTGCCTTTGGTTACACGTCCTTCCGCCCACCCTGTGTCTACAGAGACCTCCTGGGTGGCCCGGGAGCGGTACATGCCGCTCTCTCCGCAAGGATCCGGCCTGCGCGTTCCTGTTTGCGTCCTTCTGGAGCGGTGTCAGAGAAGGGAGAAGTGGCTGGTCAGAGCTGGAACGGACCTTTGGTCAGCCAGCTGAACTTGTGGGATGGCCAGGGGTCAGCAATGACCAGCCCCGTCGCCAAGTAGACAGGCTGGGAAGGGATAGTGGGCAAGGAGGGCTGGCGGGTGGAGCGGTGCTGCCTTCGCCGTAGCTGGGGCTTCGGGCAGGCTGTCCCCAGCCCCAGGGCAGCCCGGCCCAAGAGCGACACCCGCGAGGAGGCTATGGGAGCCATCGGGGCGCTGTGGGCAAGCCCAGCTCCGGCTCTTTTGCTCTTGGTTGAAGGCACACCCAGCAGCTCCCGGGGCACATAGGTGCCGTCGTGGGCACTGGAGGGTGGAAAAGGGGCCCCGAGGTGGCCCCTGGCCACCTCACCTTGGCTCTGTCAGCGGCTTTGGCAGGCCTCCAAGGCCATGAGATCCATGTCCTGAAGCTCCCTACCATACAGCTCGGCCACCTTGCACAGGAGGTCCAGGTGCGGAAGGCAGGTGGTGCCAGCTCCTGGGACACAGGGAGCCACAGCACGTCACCCCAGTGGAGCCCCAGGGGGTCCCCCGTGCTGCGGACAGCAGATGGAGGGGAGCAGGAGGACCTCTTTGATCTGGGAGGGGGGGCTTCCCACCAGCGTTGCCCCTGGGGCGACCTCCTTGTCTCTCGCTGGGGGAGCAGGTGGCACGATGGCACGGTGGGGGAGGAGCTCACCTTCCTCAGGACATCCCGCACCGCCAGGTACAGGGCAGGTCACCTTCTGTCCAGTGTGGACTTTGAGGAGCACCTTCTCAATGTTTTTCTCCAGCTGGCAAAAGGCCCTGGGGCAGAGGTGCTGCCAGCCCCTGAGCCCCAGCGCAGGACCGGGACCCCCACCCACGATTTTCCTCTGCCAGCGAGGTTGGCTGGGCAGGGGCCGGGATGCCGTTCCTGGCTGGGCGCTGTATTTAGCTGGGTGCGCAGCAGGGCTGTACCGGGAACTGCATTGGGGGCCCAGCCTGCCTTGCACTCACTGTTATAGAGTGCAAAGGGAAGGGGGACCAGGGGGGACCCTAACACCCTCCCCACACATCAGGCTTTGAGCACCCTGGATGGTCCAAATTGTCCTGCCCGAGGCTGGGCTGGAGACCCTCCTCAGGCAGCCCCCACGCCTCTGGGGGAGCCCCCTGCACCCTTAGAGTCTGCATGGCAACGCCGGATACCCCAGGACTGGCCAGACCCAGGTTCTGAGCATCCCCTGGGGCTCGAGGGTCCCAGGGGTGGGATGCAATTGGGAACCTGTGATGGGTCCGGCTCCTGTGGGCCGTTGGTGGCCCCCAAAACTATCCATGACCAATCTGATGCCCATTCTCTCCTCTCTTCCCGCAGATGTGCACCCCCAGCAACACGCCGGCCACGCCACCCAACTTCCCGGATGCCCTGGCCATGTTCTCCAAGCTGCGGACCTCCGAGAGCCTGCAGAGCAGCAACAGCCCCATCACCTCCATGGCCTGCTCCCCTCCGGGAGCTTCAGCCCCTTCTGGGCCTCCTCGCCCCCCAGCCACCAGCCCGCCTGGCTGCCTCCCTCCTCGCCCACCGCCCACGGCCTCCACCACCATCTGCACCACCCGCAGCCCGCCTGGCCCCCTGCCCCCCCACCTGCCCACCCCCACAGAAAGCCGTGGCCACCATGGATGGCCAGAGATAAGACTAGGTTGGCAGAGGCAGGGGGGAATTAGGAGGGGGCTGGGCCAGGGCGTTGGGAGCAGGGGCTCCCTGACAAACGCACTGGAATAATTTTCTAGGTTTTATTATTATTTTGGTGGGGTTGAAGGATACTGCCAGGGAGGGCACTGGCCCACAAGAGCCTCTGCAAGAGTTGCTAGCTGGTCTTTTCTCCCCCCATTTATTTTTTTTTTAAATATATAACTATAATATATAAATATATCTTAACGTATATAAATCCAGAGAGGAGGAGCAGCAGCATGGAGGCAGCTGCCTGGTTGGGGGTGGGGGGTTGTCCCTACAGCTACTCCCCTGCCCCCAGCATCCCTGCAGCAGGGCAGGAGAGGGAAAGCAGGGAGTAATAAAAATATCAATGGATTGAGGTGGCAGTCAGCACCCTGGCTTGTGGCCACGGTGGTACCCTGGATCGTGGCCACATGGCATGGAGCTGCTGGACCCCCCACCAACCCCACTCTGGGCTGCCCAGGTGCTTTTGGCAGTGCCCAGAGCAAACACGCCTCCTCTGATTTCCAAAATTCAGCCTGGCTTCTTGCACAGACTCCCCCTCCCTCACCCCAGCAGCCCCTGCCCTATCCTCGCTTGGCACCCCCAGGGCTGAGGGGGATTTATCAAGGTGATGCCCCTCCTGTCCCTGTGATAGCTGTTCATGGCCCTTCCCCATAAAGGGGGAACTGGGGTTTTTTTTAGTTTTCAAATCAATCTTGCTTAAAAAACAAAAACAAAAAAAACCCACAAAAACAGGTTGAAGGTTTTTATTATTTTTGTATTAAAATTATTTTTAAAATTAACTTTTTAACAGCAGCTGTCCCCGCCTTTTCTCTTTGCTGGGAGGATGATCCCTGGCAGGGCACCAAGAATGGGGGCGAGCCCCCCCATGCCACCCCCCAGCCAGTGCCCTCAGGCGCCACAGGCGCCCTGCTATCTGTCCTTTAGTCTTGCTGCCTGCAACTGCTCGCTCTCCTGCTCGAGGGGTGGGTTTGCCCAGGGACCCCAAGTTCCGCTCAGCTGGCACGCTGCTGTACTTGTGGTGAAGGGCTGGATGAAGATTCCCGGTGCTGCCTGGCCCAGCTGGCTGTAGGCTGATGCTGGCTTCTGCTCAGGTGAGGTGGCGGTGCCTGGGGGTGAAGAGAGCAGGGCTTAGTCCCCTTGCAGCCCCCAGGGGGTGGGCGCCAGCTGCAGGCAGCAGGGGCAGCGGCCCGGCCAGAGACAGCCCGAAACGGGGTCCTGGCCCCCACCTTGAAGCACACAGGCCGTAGTCCTACACTGGCCAGGGCTGCCCCACCATGGTCCCCCACCTCACTCCAGCTCCAATGTGGGGACCAGTCGCCCCATGTGCCAGCCCTCCCCCTCCATCCTGCTTCCCCCCCCACCCCAGACCCCCTCCCACCCTGCCCAGCTGGGGGCACAGACCCCTGCTTGCCCCCAGTAGCAGGAGACGGCAGTGGGAGACAGGGGAAACACTGGCACCCCACGGACACCCTGCCCACCCACCATCCGCTTGGCACGCGCTGGATCCCCTCCCCACACGTGCCCCGGCCGTACCCTCCTTGTCCACGAGCAGAGGCCGCCGGCCCTTGTAGATGCGGCCATCCTTGCCCACCAGCTCCACTTCGTCACGAGCTGGGGAGGGAGAGAGCAGGCTGGCTGAATTCAGCATCCCCAGGCAACCCTCCCACCCCCAGCTCTCCCTGGGGAAACAGAGGCACACAGCCCTCCCTGTGCTCAGCATCCCCCTCCCTCCCAGCCTTGGTCACCCCCACCATGTCCTTACCTTTGTCATCCCTATCTGGATGGGGAGCTGGATGTGGGACTTGTGCAACCGCGGGGTGCTGGGCGGGTGAGGCTGGAGCGTGGAGCTGT